>NW_027590786.1:0-176823 GCF_964213995.1 Mustelus asterias
TGAGAGTCAGATGGAGCATTGCAGCAAGAATAAGAAGAGCGTTAGTGTGATGAAACAGCCTTTTTTGAACCCAGTCTGAACATGAATTGGGTCTTTGGTGGGTCCGTTGATCAGGATCACAGCTTCCATGTCATCATGGAGCAGATGGATGTTGGGGAAAAACTTTTGAAGGAGTCAAAATGGAGGAGAATTTTCCATAATCCCTGGCGATTAAAAGTCTCAAAGGGCTTTGTGGAGTTACAGAAAGCCACATACAAAGGTTGATGCTGTCATCTGCAGATGCCACACAGTGAAGATCATATCCGTTGTACACCTGAGTGGACGGAATCCACGTCAGGTCTCTGGGAGGAGTGCTGCAGCCACAGGGAGAAGGCGATTATGGAGGATTCTTATGATGATCTTCCCTGTGGCCAATAGCAGGGAAATTCCTCTGCTGTTACAGAAGTCGGACTTGTCACGTTCCTTGAAGATGGTCATGGTTGTGGTGTACTTGAGATCTCTTGGCATGTTTTCTTCTTTCCGGGTGTGGTGATATAAACAGGGCCTAGTTTTAAGGCTGATAAAATTGGATATCCTAAATTAAACAATTGGGCACATTGAAATCAAACACAGTCAAACCTCAGGCAGGCCAATTGTACAATACACAAATGTGTCTGGGCCTGACCCATCAACCACCCATCAAAGGTCGTTACACTCTACTTGAGACTTAGCAGGAGATCATGGCACCTCATTGAAATGCATCGGTCTTTTGTTAGAAGCCCAGATCGGGCCAGACTTTCTGTCACCAAGAGATCCTGTAGAGACCTTACCTGATAACAAGTTTAACAACATGGAGATGGACACCTGGGGGGCGGACCCTGTGTCCTGTGAGGCAGACATCAAGAAACCTGGGGGGTGGACCCTGGTGTCCTGTCAGGCAGACATCAAGAAACCCACTGGGTATTGGAACCCCCTCCTGGGACCTCATTGGCCAGAAGCCAGAGAAGTTTCTGGAAAGGCAAGCAGGCAGGGGATAAAGGGACACACTCAGAGGCACACAGCAGCGAAGACTCGACAGGGGAGGCGGCCGTGACCATTCGGAAGACTGACCAGAGAAGGAAGGAAGGAAGAAGCGGCCATCGAGACTCACCTTCGTGACGACAGACCAAAGGGACTCAGAGAATCGGGCCTGCAGTTTAACCAAGCCATCTTTACGGGTAGTATACTTGAATCTGGGGTAACCTCTTGTTTTATGTTGGTAATTAAAGGGTTAATAGTGTTATTATTAATAGACTTGTTGAACCTTTACTTGTGTTTGTCCTTTGTCCACCTTGCAAATAAGGGCACCGGGGTAAAACCTTGGAGTAAGTAAACTGGTTGAAAGTATCTGAGAATTAACAGGTACAACACGGGGAATGGAAGTCAGGTTGTGTATTTAGACCAAGAGTGCTTCTCCGCCATGTTCTAATTCTTTAGTAGGGATTTCATCTGCTCAAGATGGCTTGTTGTTCTTTAGCTGTTCGATGCCCTTTTCTACCTTGTTCCGGTTATGATTGTGCTGAGATGGTCATGGGTAGCATGCTGTGGGTTGGAGTCAAGGACACGCACGTCGTACATAGAATCTGTGTTAAAGAGGCCTTTCCAACGGGTGCTGACTGCTTCTATTTTCCTGATGAACATCTCCCCCTTCTTGGCCAGCAATTGAGTGGAACCTGGGTTCTTGGGCTGCAGGTGATCTCAACTGCAGTAAAGAAACCCTGGCTATCACAGTTGCCAGTTAACTGCTGGATCTCTTGCTCTTTCTCTACGCATCATCTGTTCTTCAGGTCATTTTGTTTTTGCTGGACGTTAGGCTGTAGAGCTACTTTTTGTCCCCGAGTTGTGCTGCTCTTGCAGGTTCCAAAACACCTTGAACTTAATGCTGAGAACCATAGAATCCCTCGAGTGCAGAAGGAGGCCATTCAGCCTAACGATTCAGTACCGACTCAGCATCTTAAATAGGCCCACGTCTAACCCGCCGTTCTCAGGAACCCGACTCACTTTCCATGGCCACTCGACCTAACCTAGAGAGCTTGGGACACGGATGGCAATTCAGCATGGCCAATCCACTTAACCTGCACATCGTTGTATTTTGGAAGGAAACCACAGCACCCGGAGGGAACCCACACAGACATGGCGAGACTGTGCAAACTCCACACAGACAGTCACCTAAGGCCGGACTCGAACCTGGATCCTTGTGTCACCCTGCGCCCTTACCAGCTCCTGGATCTCCCGATCGTTCATTCAGCCAGTCTTGGTGTTTCCTGGCCAAGTGAACAAGCGTCTCTTTGGAGGTCTTGAGCACGGACCAGGCGCTGTGGATACTCTGCATCTCTGGGTCACCAGGATTAATCGGGTTGTCACTGGGGTGTTCGCTGAATAGGGCTATCTCAGCAATGTTTCTAATTTTTAAAATGTTTAATTATTAATGTCACAAGTACACTTACATTAACACTGCAATGAAGTTACGGTAAAAGTTCCCCAGTCGCCACACTTCGACTCTAATTCGGGTACACTGAGGGAGAATTTAACATCGCCAATGCACCTAACCAGCACATCTTTCGGACTGTGGGCGAAAACCGGAGCACCCAGAGGAAAATAACGCAGACATGGGAAGAATGTGCAGACTCCGCACAGACAATGACCCAAGCCGGGAATTGAACCTGGGGCCACGGCGATGTGAGGCAGTAGCGCTAACTATTGTGCCACTGTGCCTCACCTGAGCTTTGTGTTTTCTGCGGCATTGGTTCTGTTTCCGTTGCTGCTTTGGGGTGACATTGATGCTGATCACAGAGCGGATTGGACAGCGGTTTGTCTGGCAGTCTTTGGCACCTGCCATGGCAGGGATGATAACGCACGTCCTTCCGCTCGCTCGCTCAGACAGTGACATAGTTGGGCAGGTTTCAGTTCGAACGAGTGTGTCGCCATGTATCTCTGATGGAACAAGGTGTTGGCTGTGACAAGGCCGTGTTCTAGGGGTTTTGTCAGGAACAGGATAGAGTTGCTGTTTAATTTCCTTGGGAAATGGGGCGAGGACAATAATTTCTCCCTCAATGTCAGTAAATCGAAGGAGCTAGTCGTCAACGTCAGGAAACCTCGTGCAGAACATGTCCCTGTCTTCATCAAGGTGATGAAGTGGAGATGGTCGAGAACATCAATTTTCCAAATGTTAGAATCACCAACAAACTGTCCTGGTCACTCCATGCTGACCGTGTAGTTAGGCCTCCACTTTCTCAGGGAGCTGAGAACATTCAGGTTGTCCACTGCGACACTCACCATTGTTTACAGATGCACCATAGAAAGCAACCTTTCTGAATTTATCGCAGTTTGGTATGGTTCCTGCCCTGACCAAGGCTGCAAGAGGTTGCGAACGTAGCCAACTCCATTACACAAACTAGCCTCCCATGATTGTTTCCGTCCACACTTCCCGCTGCATCAGAAAAGCAGCCAGCATAATCAAGCTCCCCATGTACCACGGATATACTCTCTTCCATCGGGAAAAAAGGTGAAAGAGTCTGAAAATACGTACCAACCAACTCAGAAACAGGTTCTTCCCTGCTGCCATCAGACTTTTGAATTGTCCTATCTTTTATTAAGCTGACCTTTCTCTTCACCCGAGCTAGGACTGTAACTGTGTATTCTGCACTCTCTCCTTTTCATTTTTCCCTCTTTACACTATGAACGGTATGTTTGACTCTACAGCACAAGAAACGATGCTTTCACATTGGAACCAGTACACTGGTTCTGGGTTACGTTGACCCGAAGGTTCATGAGGAATTCACTTATCCCGCCAAGCGAGTCTCAGAGATGGCAGGCTCGTTTATTTTTGGTGTCAAAGCCAACCCCATAGAGCCAGCGATATTCTTCTGATTTACCTTTCGAGGAGAAAGTTTAACTACCTCCTTGTTCCTCAAGCTGGCCTTGCCCAGCCCACCGGGATTCACTTAGAGTCGTAATGTCAATGTCGAAACGCCTGAGCTCCCAGGCAATGACAGCAGTACACCATTCTGATCTGTCCCTGTTGGGATTGTCAATGAGGACCCTGACCTTCCAGATCAAAATCCTATTTTTTGTTTTTGCAAAAATATACTTTAAATATCTGGAAGAACATTACAAACATTTCAAAGTGGACATCACACAAAGTACAGTAATATACAGTTTCTCTGCATATATCATGTTGCAATCTGAGGCGCTTCAATACATTCAAAGAAACATTGCAGACATTAGAAAATGGTCATTACGAATGGTACAAAGGCATTCCAGTTCAGTACACTCTGTTCTAAATGGTGGTGACGGCATCCAGGTCCTCTTTTCACCCATTCTCCTAGTTGCTGGCTCCTGTGTCTTCGATTCACTCACTCTGCTCGATGGTTTTTCTTGCAAAGATTCTTTTTTTTTGTAAAATGTATGAAAGAACATTCTGAACAAAATGGCCATCACACAAAGTGCACGAATATTCGAGTGGTCTGCAAAAATCAAGTTGCATTCTGATTGCTTCAGTTAATTGTGATACATGTAACATGAACCGTGTACATTCCATGTGACTCATAAGGCCCGAGATGTTCTTTACGTTTCCCCACCCTCAAATAACAATGACTGAAAGGACTTACACAGCAACCTTACCCCTTTGCACATCTGGGATGGATGCCCCGAGCTTTAGTGCATCCCTCAGCACGGAGTCCTGGACTCTGGAATGTGTCAGTCTGCAACATTCGGTCAGGGACAACACTTTACACTGGAAACCCCCATTTTCCCCCCGCTCATTTCACCTTGACTGCTCTGTTGGTTCAATGGTTTATCTCTTTCTCCTTTTCTAAACATGGAACATTTACAGCTCTCCCGTGCTCTGGGACCACTCCCATATCCAAGGAGGATTGAAATATTATGGTCAGTATATCTGATATTTCCACCATTCAGTCATCAGTCAACCTTATACATCCAACCCATACCGAGTAAATGTTTGACTTGATTGTGATACAAAATGTTTTGGATTGGAAGGAGTTAACTGCACTTGTTTGTTTAGTGAGTGTAATAAATGGCAGCCTCTATGGATCCCAACTGTGTCACTGGAGGATTTCCATCTTCTATTAATAAGGGATTCTTTTCAATGGGAGCATAAACTGTGGTACTCACAGCTCGAGTGATAGGGGGAGGAGAGATCAGAATCTGAGAATAGATTGGAACGTTACAACAATGGGTCAGAATCTGAGAACAATAGATTGGAATCTTCCAACATTCGATGGAGATTTCCTCTTGAACATTGTCGAGTCCATTGACGTTCAGAGACCATGGGATTACCAGATCAACGATATACTGACACGTATTCAAGAGGGATATTATCCCGTCCTGGCTATTGTTGGTGTCCCTGGTAAGTTTCTCTATCCAGTTATTTATTCTAACTGTGTCAGACTGCATTATTTTTCTGGTTATTTACATTTTGGAAAGAATGAATTCATTCTCTTCAGCTCCAGTCACTCATTACATTCCATATCCCGTGGCTCTACGCATCGCTTTGGTTGCTATCAGAGGCTGCTCACAAGCTAAATGTCCCTTTGACCCTGACTGGATTTCCAACCCCATATTCTCTCCATCCCAAATCCTGTCCTCGGCCACCTCAATAATATCAGACATCCCCACTTCTGCCTCAGCCCAGCCCATCCGTTGAATAAGCCTTCATCTCCGTGCTAATATTCTCATTCTTGGTTTTACTGCTGCAACTAATCCCGTTCCTCTGTCCATTCCCCGGATTCCTGCAAATCCTTCCCCTTCAGGATTTGTCCAATTCCCTGTTTGAAATGAATTTCGTTCTCCCACGTGTCTGTGATATTTACATCCACGTGGTCAAAGTTGCCAGCATAAAGAAGCTCAGAAGCAAAAGAATGATGTGGGAAGCTCTTACATTTACTTCCCGCTGTCTCCGGTGTGGTATCCATGTTGGAGGGGATGTTGTAACAGCTCTGACACATTTCTTTGTAACTTCGTCTGTACCTGTCCACTGAATGCCTGTGTTAGTCACTTTCGTGATGTGGAGATGCCGGCGTTGGACTGGGGGAAACACAGTAAGAAGTTTAACAACACCAGGTTAAAGTCCAACAGGTTTATTTGGTAGCAAAAGCCACACAAGCTTTCGGAGCTGCAAGCCCCTTCTTCAGGTGAGTGGGAATTCTGTTCACAAACAGAGCATATAAAGACACAAACTCAATTTACATGAATAATGGTTGGAATGCGAATACTTACAACTAATCAAGTCTTTAAGAAACAAAACAATGTGAGTGGAGAGAGCATCAAGACAGGCTAAAAAGATGTGTATTGTCTCCAGACAAGACAGCCAGTGAAACTCTGTGGGAGTTACAAATAGTGTGACATGAACCCAATATCCCGGTTGAGGCCGTCCTTGTGTGTGCGGAACTTGGCTATCAGTTTCTGCTCAGCGACTCTGCGCCGTTGTGTGTCGCGAAGGCCGCCTTGGAGAACACTTACCCGAATATCAGAGGCCGAATGCCCGTGACCGCTGAAGTGCTCCCCAACAGGAAGAGAACAGTCTTGCCTGATGATTGTCGAGCGATGTTCATTCATCCGTTGTCGCATACTTTCCCCAATGTACCATGCCTCGGGACATCCTTTCTTGCAGCGTATCAGGTAGACAACGTTGGCCGAGTTGCAAGAGTATGTACCGTGTACCTGGTGGATGGTGTTCTCACGTGAGATGATGGCATCTGTGTCGATGATCTGGCACATCTTGCAGAGGTTGCTGTGGCAGGGTTGTGTGGTGTCATGGTCACTGTTCTCCTGAAGGCTGGGTAGTTTGCTGCGGACAATGGTCTGTTTGAGGTTGTGCGGTTGTTTGAAGGCAAGAAGTGGGGGTGTAGGGATGGCCTTGGCGAGATGTTCGTCTTCATCAATGACATGTTGAAGGCTCCGGAGGAGATGCCGTAGCTTCTCCGCTCCGGGGAAGTACTGGACAACGAAGGGTTCTCTGTCCAGTGTCCCGTGTTTGTCTTCTGAGGAGGTCGGTGCTGTTTCTCGCTGTGGCGCGTTGGAACTGTTGATCAATGAGTCGAGCGCCATATCCTGTTCTTATGAGGGCATCTTTCAGCGACTGGAGGTGTTTGTTGCGATCCTCCTCATCCGAGCAGATCCTGTGTATACGGAGGGCTTGTCCGTAGGGGATGGCTTCTTTAACGTGTTTAGGGTGGAAGCTGGAGTAGTGGAGCATCGTGAGGTTATCCGTGGGCTTGCGGTACAGTGAGGTGCTGAGGTGACCGTCCTTAATGGAGATGCATGTGTCCAAGAATGCAACTGATTCCGGAGAGTAGTCTATGGTGAGTCTGATGGTGGGATGGAACTTGTTGATGTCATCATAGAGTTGTTTCAGTGATTGTTCACCATGAGTCCAAAGGAAGAAAATGTCATCGATGTGTCTAGTGTATAGCATCGGTTGAAGGTCCCGTGCGGTGAAGAAGTCTTGTTCGAACCTGTGCATGAAGATGTCGGCATATTGAGGTGCGAATTTGGTCCCCATGGCTGTTCCATGTGTCTGGATGAAGAACTGGTTGTTGAAGGTGAAGATATTGTGGTCCAGGATGAAGCGGATGGGATGTAAAATTGCATCTGGAAACTGGCAGTTGTTGGCGCCGAGCACTGAGGCCGTTGCAGCAATGCCATCGTCATGGGGGATGCTGGTGTAGAGTGCCGAGACATCCATTGTGACGAGGAGCGCTCCTGGTTCAACTTTCAGTCACTTTCAGCAGGGCATGTGTTCAGCAACACGAGGAACCTCCCTCGAATGTTATTTTTAAAATATATTTTCATTGAAGTTTTGGCATTTTTACGAATAATACAACACCCTCAAACCTGGTCCAGCACAGCTTGATGATTTCCCCATATATAAACATGGAAACGGACAGGAGGAGGACAATACAGTTCATTCAGTATGTTCCGTGTGCGCAGCGCCTCCACATATACAAAAAAAAAGAGCAGACAAGTAACAGCATGGGTAAAAGAGGATAAACTCAGCAGCCGCCGTGTGTACCATCCACAAGATGCATTGCAGCAATTCAACAAAGATCCTTTCACAGCACCTTCCAAACCCACGACCACTTCCATCCAGAAGGATGTCAAACTGATTTGAAACGTTAACTCAGTTTCACTCTGCACAGATGCTGCAAGAGCTCCTGTGCTTTTCCTGCATTTTTTGTTTTCATTCTAAATTTTCAGCATCCGCACTGCTATTTTTTAGTATCGAGCTGGCCAGCGATCGGGAGGCTGGCAGTGCAGGCCGCTTCACATGGGCCGATATCAGCACTGACAGATCGATGCATGTGCAGTGCTACTCAGTGTCATGCTGGCGGCCTCTCCGGCGGGAATATGTATTTCAGCGTGAAGCACATTTGGGCTCCCTGGAGTGCACAGAGTGTTGGCGATTCGTTTTGAAACTCCCACCAGGAGGATTTGCTCCAGTTCTGCAGTGAATTTGACGCTTAGAATGTTTTTGAACAATAACTCCCGTGATCTTTTCTGTTCTGCATTTCTAATAATTTAAGTGCATGTTAATTTTATGGAAATCAGCTTTTCTTATTGGCGTGTCTGTGGGTTTCAGGAGTAAGTGATTGTTCCATTTCCAACGTTTTGCAATCAATAAATGTTTATCCGATGAAAGCCTGTTTTTTGACAGTTCTCAAAAATCACTCCCCTCATGGGTTTAAATACTTCTTCTCACAATTGCATCTCGTTGCAGTGAATAAGTCAAAGAAAAAAGAACAAAGGAAATTACAACACAGGAACAGGCTCTTTGGCCCCCCAAGCCTGCACCGGCCATGCTGCCCGAGTGAACGAAAGCCCCCTACCCTTCCAGGTACCATATCCCTCTATTCCTATCCTATTCATGTATTTGTCCAGGCGCCCCTTAAAAGCTACTATCGTATCTGCTTCCACTACCTCCCCCGGCAGCGAGTTCCAGGCACCCACCACCCTCTGTGTAAAGAACGTGCTTCATACATCTCCTTTAATCCTTGCCCTTCGCACCTTAAACCTGTGCCCCCAAGTAATTGACTCTTCCACGCTGGGAAAAAACCCTCTGACTATCCACTCTGTCCATGCCCCTCATAATCCTTTATCAGGTCATCCCTCAACCTCCATCGTTCCAATGCAAACCAAGTTTCTCCTACCTCTCCTCATAGCTGACTCCCTCCATACCAGGCAACATGCTGATGAATCTTTTCTGTACCCTCTCAAAAGCCTCCACATCCTTCTGGTAGGGTGGTGACAAGATTTGAACACTCTAGTCCAAGTGCAGCCTAACTAAGGTTCTATAAAGCTGCAACACGACTTGCCAATCTTTAAACTCAATGCCCCAGCCGATGAAGGCAAGCATGCCGTATGCCTTCTTGACTACTTTCTCCGCCTGCGTTGCCACTTTCAGTGACCTGTGTACCTGTACACCCAGATCCCTCTGCCTATCAATTCTCTAAAGGGTTCTGCCATTTATTGCATATTTCCTATCTGAATTGGACCTGCCAAAATGCATTGCCTCACATTTGTCCAGGTTAAACTTCATCTGCCATCTCTCTGCCCAAGTCACCAACCGATGTATATCCCACTCTGTCATCTGATGGTCCTCATCACTATTCGCATATCCACTAACGTTTGTGTCGTCTGCAAACTTACTAATCAAACCAGTTACATTTTCCTCCAAATCATTTATATATATTACGAACAGCAAAGGTCTCGCACTGATCCCTGAGGAACGCCACCTGTCACAGCCCCCTATTCAGAAATACACACTTCCACTTCTGTCTTCTATGACCGACATGATGTGGAGATGCCGGCGTTGGACTGGGGTAAACACATTAAGAAGTCTCACAACACCAGGTTAAAGTCCAACAGGTTTATTTGGTTGCAAAAGCCACGAGCTTTCGGAGCGCTCGCTGCTCCTTCATCAGGTGAGTGGGAGTTCTGTTCACAAACGGGGCATATAAAGACACCAACTCAATTTACAAAATAATGGTTGGAATGCGAGTCTTTACAGCTAATCAAGTCTCAAAGGTTCAGACAACGTGAGTGGAGAGAGCGTTAAGCACACGTTAAAGATTTGTGCATTGTGTCCAGACAGGACAGGTAGTTAGATTTCGCAAGCCCAGGCAAGTCTTGCAGGTTACAGATAGTGTGACATAAACCCACGATCCCGGTTGAGGCCATCCTCATGTGTGCGGAACTTGGCTATCAGTTTCTGCTCAGCGACTC
This sequence comes from Mustelus asterias, assembly GCF_964213995.1. NCBI lineage: Eukaryota > Metazoa > Chordata > Chondrichthyes > Carcharhiniformes > Triakidae > Mustelus > Mustelus asterias. Next base: position 10,261 of record NW_027590786.1, read on the forward strand.
TGCGTTGTCGTGTGTCGTGAAGGCCGCCTTGGAGAACGCTTACCCGAAGATCAGAGGCCGAGTGCCCGTGACCGCTGAAGTGTTCCCCAACAGGAACAGAACACTCTTGCCTGGTGATTGTCGAGCGGTGTTCATTCATCCATTGTCGGAGCGCCTGTATGGTCTCCCCAATGTACCATGCCTTGGAACATCCTTTCCTGCAGCGTATCAGTGATGCCATCATCGTGGGGGCAACCAACGCTATACACTCGATACATCGATGACATTTTCTTCCTTTGGACTCATGGTGAACAATCATTGAAACAACTATATGCTGACACCGCAAGACCACGGATAACCTCACGATGCTCCACTTCTCCAGCTTCCATCCTAAACACGTTAAAGAAGCCATCCCCGACGGACAAGCCCTCCGTATACACAGGATCTGCTCAGATGAGGAGGATCGCAACAGACACCTCCAGACGCTGAAAGATGCCGTCTTAAGAAAATGATATGGCGCTCGCCTCATCGATCGACAGATCCGAAGCGCCACAGTGAAAAACCGCACCGACCTCCTCAGAAGACAAACACGGGACACGGTGGACAGAGTACCCTCCATCGTCCAGTACTTCCCCAGAGCGGAGAAGCTACGACATCTTCTGCAGAGCCTTCAACACATCATTGATGAAGACGAACATCTCGCCAAGGCCATCCCCACACCCCCACTTCTTGCCTTCAAACAGCCACACAACCTCAAACAGACCATTGTCTGCAGCCAACTACCCAGCCTTCAGGAGAACAGTGACCACGACAGCACAGAACCCCATCACAGCAACCTCTGCAAGACGTGCCAGAACATCGACACGGATGCCATCAGCTCACGTGAGAACACCATCCACCAGGTACACGGTACATACCCTTGCAACTCGGCCAACGTTGTCCACGTGATACGCTGCAGGAAAGGATGTCCTGAGGCATGGTACATTGGGGAGACCATGCAGGCGCTACGACAATGGATGAATGAACACCGCTCGACAATCACCAGGGGCAAGAGTGTTCTCTTCCTGTTGGGCAACACTTCAGCGGTCACGGGCATTCGGCCTCTGATCTTTGGGTAAGCGTTCTCCAGGGCGGCCTTAACGACACATGACAACGCGGAGTCGCTGAGCAGAGACTGATAGTCAAATTCCACACGCATGAGGACGGCCTCAATCGGGATCTTGGGTTCATGTCACACCATCTGTAACCCCCACGACTTGCCTGGGTTTGCAAAATCTCACTAACTGTCCTGTCTGAAGACAATACACATCTCTTTAACCTGTGCTTAACGCTCTCTCCACCCACATTGTCAGCACCTTTGAGACTTGACTACATGTAAAGACTCGCATTCCAACCATTATTTTGTAAATTGAGTTTGTATCTTTATATGCCCTGTTTGTGAACACATCTCCCACTCACCTGACGAAGGAGCAGCGAGCGCTCCGAAAGCTAGTGGCTTTTGCCACCAAATAAACCTGTTGGTCTTTAACCTGGTGTTGTGAGACTTCTTACTGTATTCTATGACCGAACCAGTTCTGCATCTACCTTGCCAGGTCACCTCTGATCCCATGCGACGTCACCTTCTGCACAAGTCTGCCATGAGGGACTTGTCAACGGCCTTACTGAAGTCCATGTACACAACATCCACTGCCCTACCCTCATCAATCATCTTCGTCACTTCCTCGAAAAACTCAATCAAGTTAATGAGACACGACCGCCCCACCACAGAACTATGTTGTCTCTCGCTAATACGTCCACTTATTTCCATGTGGGAGTAAATCCTGTCTCGAAGAATCCTCTCCAATCATTTCCCGACCACTGACGTAAGGCTCACAGGCCTGTAATTACCTGGAATACTCTTGATATCCTTCTCAAACAAAGGAACAACATGGGCTATTCTCCAATCGTCTGGGATCTCTTCGGGAGCCAGTGAGGATACAAAGATTTCTCTCAAGGCCCCAGCAATTTTCTCCTTTGACTTTCTCAAGATTCAGGGGTAAATCTCATTAGGCCCTGGGGTCTTGCCTACCTAAATATTTCCCAAGAACCCCAATACTTTCTCCTTTTTAATCTCAAAATTATTCAAACTATCTGCACACCCTTTCCCAGACTCATTATCCACCAAGTCCTTCTCTTTGGTGAATGCTGATGCAAAGTACTCATTTAATACCTCGCCCATTTCCTCCGGCTCCACGCACAGATTCCCTCCCCTGTCCTTGAGTGGGCCAACCCTTTCCATTGCTACCCTCTTGCTCTTTATATATGTATAGAAAGCCTTGGGATTTTCCTTAATCCTGCTGGCCAATGATTTTTCCTTTTAACCCTCCTTACTCCTTGCTTACGTTTCTTTCCACTTTCCTTGTGTTCCACACTTGCTTCGTGCCTTGCCAGCCTCCTAGCCCCGACAAATGCTTGCTTGTTCTCGTTGGCTAGGCTCACAATATCTCTCGTAGTCCAAATTTGCCAAAACTTTCCATTCTTATCGTTCATCCTTACAGCAATGTGCCAGTCCTGAATCCCTATCAACTTACATTTGAAAGCCTCCCACATGCCAAGAGTTGATTTGCCCTCAAATATCTGCCCCAATCTACATTCTTCAGTTCCTGCCTAATATTGTTGTAATTAGCCTTCCCCCAATTTAGCACCCTAACTTGAGGACCACACTTCTCTTGTTCCATCAGTACCTTAAATCTTACTGAATTGTGGTCACTGTTCCAGAACTGCTCCCCCACTGAAACGTCGACTAGCTGGCCGGGCTCATTCCCCAATACAAGGTCAAGTACTTGCTAGTTGGACTCTTTACATACTGTTTCAAGAAGCCCTCCTGGATGCTGCTTACAAACCTTGCGCCATCCACGCCCTTAGCACTAAGTGAGTCCCAGTCAATATAGGGTGTGTTAAAATCTCCCACCACAAAACCATGTTACTTTGACACCTTGCCAAATTCTGGCTACATATTTGTTCTTCTATCTCCCGCTGGCTGTTGGGCGCCCTATAGTAAACACGAACATTGTGACTACACCCTTCCTATTCCTGAGCTCTACCCATATTGCCTCGCTGTATGGGCCTCCGAGCTGTCCTCCCACCATACAGCTGTGAGTTTCTCCTTAATCCTTAACTGTTCCACCCCTTTGACGTCTCCCTCGAACCAGCCTGATATGCTCAACGTTAAGCTGCCAATCCTGTCCTTCCCTTAACCAAGTCTCTGTAACAGCAACAACATCATAGTTCCAAGTACTAATCCAAACCCTACGTTCATCTGCTTTAACTGTTACACTTCTTGCATTGAAACAAATGCATTTCAGTCACCTCTTTCATGAGCAACCACACCCTGACAGCCCTTTCTCTGAGTCTTACTGGCCCTACTCTCTGGTTCCCCTTCAGTTAATTCACCTTTGCTTTGGTTCCCACTCCCCTGCCAAATTAGATAAATCCTCCCGTGTGACATGAGCAAACCTCTCGGCCATAATATTTATGCCCTTCCAGTTTCGATGCACCCCATCCTTCTTGTAGAGGTCCCACCTGCCCCAGAAGCGATCCCAATGGTCCAGATATCTGAAACCCTACCTCCTACACCAGCTGTTCAGCCACGTGTTGAGCTGTACTATCTTCCTATTTCTAGCCTCACTGGCAGGTGGCATAGGAGTCATCCTGAGATTACAACCCGAGAGGTACTGCTTTTTAACTTTCGACTAAACTCCCTACACTGCTGCTGCAGGACCTCATCACTCTTCCTACCTATATCGTCAGTACGAATGTGTACCACAACCACAGGCTGTTCACACTCTCCCTTCAGAATACTTTCTGCCCGTTCAGAGACATCCTGGACCCTGGCACCAGGGAGACAAGATACCATGCTGGAGTCTCTTTCACGTCCAAATCAAAATCATTTAAAAATCGTTTCAAATCATTTGGAAAACACATAAATTGTCAACATCACTCCTCTGTCCCTAACAGGCCCATCACCCGTGGCTCCTCCCAATCACCCCAACACCCATCACTCCTGGGTTCTGCACCATCCTGCATCCCACCACGCACCCCAGGATCCCTTATCACTCGAGACTCTCTCCATCACCTCTGGCTCCCTGTGTCATTCCTGACTCACCTTTTTCCACGCACCCTGATTATATTTCATCTAAGATTCCTTCCATTGTGTCACAGACGTGCCCATTTGTTCTATCAGGTCTGATTACATTAATACATTACAGCATGCAGAAGCACATCTCAATAACCCCTCAATCAAACTGGTAATTTTGCAGCAGCATGATGTATGATCTCATTGTTTATTTCCCTTCCTTACAGTGAACTTAGTCACCATTGTGATCCTCATTCGCAAAAACTGTGGTCTCTCCAGATGTGTCACTCGTTATCTGGTGGCCATGTCATTGGCGGATCTACTGTTTACTATCCTCGACCTGATATTGAGACACATTCCGATTGTTTTTGATGAACAGTTTCATTTCCTGAAATTCATCCCCGTGTGTAATATCCACGCCGTCCTGCTTTATGCAGCCACTGACTGTTCTGTCTGGTTCACCGTCACTTTCACGTTTGATCGATTTGTGGCCATTTGTTGCCAGAAGCTGAAAAATAAATATTGCAGTGAGAAAACGGCATCTGTAGTCTTGGGAACAGTGACTGCGCTGAGCTGCTTAAAGAATATTTTCTGGTATTTTATGGTAACACGTCAGTATGTATTAATGAACGACCCTTGGTTTTGTAATTACTCATTTGATGTCCTGTTTTCTCCAGTTTGGGGAGCAATTGTGTTCCTCCATTACATTCTAACCCCATGTATCCCATTTGTTCTGATTCTGCTGCTCAATGTTCTCACCGTCAGACACATTTTAGTGACGAGCAGAGCCCGCACAAGACTCCGGGCTCACTGCAATGGGGAGAGTCTCAGAGACCCAGAAATGGAAAGTCGAAGGAAGTCCATCATTTTACTGTTTGTTATTTCAGCCAATTTCATCCTGTTATGGTCAACGTTAATGATTGATACTTTATCTTTCCAGATGTGCTGGTTGGGGTATCCATCTCCATACAGTGCGATTTTTGTTGGGGACTTGGGCTTCATGCTGCAGCTCCTGAGTTGCTGCACAAATACCTTTATTTATGCGGTCACCCAGACTAAGTTCAGGGAGCAGTTGTGGAATGTGATGAAATATCCCTTTACTCAATGTCATTAAGGGAAGAACTAAACCACTGAGAGTTTCCAGATTTTTTTTTCCATTTTCATTTACATTTCCTGAAAGGGGAGGGTACAGACAGGACAGGATCTCCATAGATTCATACAGTTGTACAGTGCAGAATCGGTCCATCAAGTCTGCACCCACAATAACTACCACTCAAGTCGCATCACTTACATGCTCTTGCACTTGTCCCATATCCTTGACTGTTATGATGTTTCATGTTCTCATCCAAATACTTTTTAATGGTTGTAAGATTTCCTGCCTCCATTACCTTCACAGGCAGTGCATTCCAGATTCATCCACTGAGTATTTTTTTTTCAAATCCCCTCTGAATCCCCTGCTCCTTGCCCAAAAACTACGCCCCTTGTGATTGATCCACAACCAAGGGGAATAGCTGCTTCCCATTCAGCATGTCCATACCTCTCATAATCTTATTTACCTCAATCATGTCTCCTCGGCCACCTCTGTTCTAGAACAAAATAACAATCCAAGCCTATCCAGTCTCCCTTTATTGCTCAAATGCTCCATTCTATGCAAAAGTGTGGTGGATATCCTCTGTACCAGTGGAATCACATCCTTCCTATTGTGAGATGACCAGAACTGTACGCAATATCCCTGCCGTGGCCTAACCAGTGTTCTGTACAGCTCCAACATTATCCTTGCTCCTCTACTCTCTGCCAAAACTGTTAAAAGCAAGTGTCTGTATGTGTTCCTAAATATCATATTCAACTGCTCTGCGGCCTTGACGGATCTATGAATAATTACCCCAAGAACCCTCTATTCCTCTGAGCCTCCTCATGTCCTGCCATTCATTAAATACTCCCTTGTCTTGTTACTTCTCCCAAAGTGCATCAGCTCGCACTTATCAGGATTAAATACCATCTGCCACTGCTCTGCCATCTGACCAACCCATCTATATCTTCCTGACAACTACAGCCTTTTTCTTTACTCTTAACCACCCCACCAACCTTGCTTATCATTCCTCTACATTATCATCTTATCATTTGTGTCGATAACAAACAATATGTGTCCCTGCACTGATCTTTGTGGCACGCCACTGGACACCAGCTTCCAGCCACTCAAGCAGCCTTCTTTGATGATACTTTGTTTATGATTTACGATTAGAGCTCCGAAAGCTTGTGTGGCTTTTGCTACCAAATAAACCTGTTGGACTTTAAGCTGGTGTTGTTAAACTTCTTACTACGATTACGAAGCCAGTTTTGGATCTGCATTGCAAAGTTTCCCTGAATTCCATGTCCTTTAAACTTGTCAATCATTTCCCCCATGTGGGTCCTTGTCAAAGGCTTTGCTAAAATCCATATAAACTACATTAATTGGACCCTTGCATTGGCTAGGTCAACTGTCCAATATCCATCTACCTTGTTCTGACTTGACAGCAAAACAATGACAATGATATATCACCTCTCCGGTTCACCCTTCCAGCTGCCCATTATCCCGCTGCTTCATTCTGATTGGACAGCAATCATCCAAACATCACCGTCTTGGAAAGTGGTTCTACAATTCCCACAGTGCAGCGGTGGGGGTGGCCTGAACAAGTGAGGTCACGTAGAGGGCACGAGGTAACTGAAGGGAAGTGAGGTCACAGAGGGCACCTCCATAAACATCTGGGGTTCAGAGTTAAGTGTTGCATTGTCAATTTGGAGTCAAAATGGGAATGCAGCTTGAAGGGGGACAAGAGGGTCATGCGGCTCCAGAATCAGTCTCAGCGAGAGAGAGGGAGGGAGGGAGAGATATCGAGCATAGAAATAAAGCAATAGGATCAGATACCTAGAGAGAGAGAAAGAAGGGGAGAGTTAGGTGGAGCGAGAGGGGCAGTGCGAGAGAGGGGGAAGGGAGGGCAGGGAGGGTTGCAGAGAGAGAGAAAGGGGGCAGAGAAGGAGGCAGATAGAGAGAAGGTGCAGTGAGAGAAAGAGGGCGCTGGGAATGAGGAGAGAGAGAAAGAGAGGGGGCAGAGGGAGAGTGGGAAGAGAGAGAGGTGCACTGACAGCGTGGGGCAGTGAGAGAGGTACAGAGAGAAGGTGGGGCAGTGAAAGCGTGGGACAGAGACATCATGGAGCAGAGTGAGTGGGAAAGATAGAGATTGGGGTAGAGTGAGAGGGGCAGAGAGAGAGAGGGGTAGAAAGATAGTAGTACACAGAAAGAGGGGGCAGAGACAGCAGGGGCATAAAGGGAGAAGCGGCAGAGATAGTGGGGAAAAATAGACACAAAAAAAGAACAAAGAGCAAAGAACAATACAGCACAGGAACAGGCCCTTCGGCCCTCCAAGCCTGCACCGATCATGTATTCCTAACTAGACCATCCGTTTGTATCCCTCTATTCCCAGTCTGTTCATGCGGCTATCTAGATAAGTCTTAAATGGTCCTAGCGTGTCTGCCTCAACCACCTTGCTTGGTAGTGCATTACAGGCCCCCACCACCCTCTGTGTAAAATACGTCCCCCCGCATATCTGTATTGAACCTTGCCCCCCTTATCTTGAACGTGTGACCCCTTGTGTTTGTCATTTCTGACCTGGGAAATAGCTTCCAACTGTTCGCCCTATCTATGCCCTTCATAATTTTATAAACTTCTATTAGGTCACCCCTCAACCTCCGTCTTTCCAGGGAGAACAACCCTAGTTTACTCAATCTCTCCTCATAGCTAATACCCTCCATACCAGGCAACATCTTGCTAAACCTTTCCTGCCCTCTCTCCAAAGCCTCCACGTCCTTCTGGTCGTGTGGTGACCAAAACTGGATGTAGTATTCCAAATGTGGCCTAACCAACGTTCTATATAACTGCAACATCATATCCCAACTTTGATACTCCATGCCCCGTCCAATAAAGGCAAGCATGCCATATGCGTTCTTCACCAACTTTTCCACCTGTGCTGCCACCTTTAAGGATCTGTGGACTTGCACACCAAGATCCCTCTGTGTGTCGATACTCCTGATGGTTCTGCCATTTATTGTATAGCTCCCCCCTGCATTAGATCTACCAAAATGCATCAATTCGCATTTGTCTGGATTAAATTCCATCTGCCATTTCTCTGCCCAGTTTTCCAGCCTATCTATATCCTGCTGTATTCTCTGACAATGTTCATCACTATCTGCAACTCCAGCAATCTTTGTGTCGTCCGCAAACTTACTAATTAGACCAGCTACATCTTCTTCCAAACATTTATATATATCACAAACAGCAGAGATCCCAGTACAGAGCCCTGCGGAACACCACTAGTCACAGACCTCCAATCAGAAAAAGACCTCTTCACTGCTACCCTCTGTCTTCTATGGCCAAGCCAGTTCTGTACCCATGTAGCTAGTTCACCTTTGATTCCGTGAGATTTAACCTTTTGCACCAGCCTGCCATGAGGGACCTTGTCAAATGCTTTACTAAAATCCACGTAGACGACATCCACGGCCCTTCCCTCGTCAGTCATTTTTGTCACCTCCTCAAAAAACTCAACCAAATTTGTGAGGCATGACCTCCCTCGCACAAAACCATGTTGTCTATTGCTAATGAGATTATTCAGTTCTAAATGTGTACAGATCCTATCTCTAAGAATCTTCTCCAACAATTTCCCTACCACGGACGTCAAGCTCACTGGCCTATGATTACCCAGGTTATCCTTGCTACCCTTCTTAAATAACGGGACCACATTTGCTATTCTCCAATCCTCTGGGACCTCACCTGTGTCCAATGAAGAAACTAAGATTTCTGTTAGAGGCCCAGCAATTTCATCTCTTGTCTCTCTCAGTAACTGGAAGTCCCTCCCTAACAGCACTGTGGGTGTACGTACACCTTAGGCATTGCAACAATTCAAGAAGGCACCCTTGGGATTGGGTTGACCATGGCCAAGGCAGCTACATACAGCCACATATTCTGTTATAATTGAAGGACTGCAGATTGAATGTGAGGCATTGTGGGACTGGACTATCTTGACCATATTCCTGTGACTGCCTGGAAACTCGTGTCTATTTTAGTTTATAATTGAGGATTTCTGGGAATAAGTTAAATGTGGAAATATTAAGCATAGCCTGGAGGAATTTGGAATAACTGAGAATTTTATCCCCAGATAAAGAACAATGATTTTGCCGGTGTTTGGGTGTAACGTGTTTGGGATTTTAAATCGCCAAAGACAAGATGTTGCCTCTAAAATCAGTCCTTGTAGGTTGGCTTAAAAAAGGTGAAGTTATAATGAAGGATCTTGGATCTTATTTTAATCAAGGAGTTGTGAGCTTGTAGTGCTCTGTCGCTTTAAGAAGCTATAGCTGCGAGAGAGAATGCTGAGGATTCATTGTTTGAAATTTACGAGCTGTGAGAATCTGTGTGTTTTGTTTGTTTTATGTGGATGTTTGTAGATGTGTTTTATCATTGTTTTGGGCTACATTTGTTAAGGTTTATCTTTCTGGGGAATTAACCTTACCTTGAGTCTTTAATTAAAGGCATTTTTGGAAGTTTCAAAACAGGATCACAAGAACGCTTAAGTAATTAATTTTGGTTATTGTTGTTGTAAAGCACATGCTAAGTTTCTCTGTTTGTGTATGGATGATATTTGTGGGTTGAACGCTTCAAGCTTTGAGGTTTTCTGTCTGTGATTTAAATCAAACAGATTTTTAAAAAAGGAAGTGTGATCAATAAAACTTTTTTTGTTCAGAAGTTATGAACCTGGAGCCATATTTACTGGCCAGAGACATGATTCCAGGATATTTTACTAATCATGTGGGAATTTTAATCCGGATACAATTCACCCATGTGAGAATGATAGTTTTAATTTGTAATGGTTATTTAAAATTTGACACATGTGAAATGATTCTGACCAATCCTGTGTTGGATTGATCTTGGGCTAAACCTCCTGTCAGGTCCAAAGATTTATTCCTGACGCAAGTAACACAATGAAAAGGAAAATTCTGGAATTGGAGACGAAAGAAAAGAGTTTAAAAAGAGAGAATATTAAATAGAAATGTTCCCAGACCGTGTGGTCATTAGATTAAAACAAAGGAAGGGTGCTGACGTCCATTTGAGAACTTTTAATCCACCCCATTTCTAACTAACGGAGTCCATGTACAAAGAAAGCCCAAGAAAGACCCCCCCCCCCCCCCAAGGGGGGTCTGGAAAGCATCATGATGAGGGCACCTGTCCATGAGATGATCACAAAGCCCCATAATGCCCAGATACTAATTTTATTGAACCTATAATGTATGTAATCTATCGCCATTCTGATGCACTGAGTTACTGTATAAGAATTGATGATATTCTGTGTTGGGTGGAGTTGCACATGGTCAGCCCCTGTGGCTTCTCCCCGCTGGCGTAACTCAATAAACTGTTTGTCGATTGAATCAGGCACAACACACTGGGTACATTCCCACTTCATCCTTAGGAGTGGCCTGATAGGCCGTGGTCCAGACTAAATGTGGCCTCTGGGGGGCCTTTCATGAATCACGTGTTTGGTCGTTGTAAATGTGCATTCAAAATGGTTGGAAGCACAGATCATGAGTAATATTCCAGCTCCTGTGACAATAGAGAAGCTCTGTCAAATTTTCACAAGCCCTGGGTTACCAGATTGGCTTGTTTCAGATAACGACACTCTGTTTACAAGTGAGGTGTTTCAGGAATTCCTGTAAAGGAATGGTCTACGCCATGTGCGTACTGCACCGTTTCATCTGGCTACAAATGATCTTCATGATGTGGAGATGCTGGCGCTGGACTGGGGTAAACACAGTAAGAAGTTTAACAACACCAGGTTAAAGTCCAACGGGTTTATTTGTTAGCAAAGGCATCTGTTAGCTAGTGGCATTTGCTAACAGATAAACCTGTTGGACTTTAACCTGGTGTTGTTAAACTTCTTACTGTACAAATGGTCTCACAGAAAGAGCTGTTCAAACTCTGAAGGAAGGATCAAAAAGAATGGAAGGCGATACTTTAAGAATAAGCTCTCAAGATTTTTGTTCCAGTTTCGCATCACACCACAATCCACAACCGGACTCTCTCCTTTGGAATTTTTAGGGAGAAGGTTGAAGTCTCATCTGGATCTGCTTCATCCAGATCTCAGAGCAAAAGTGAGCAGGAGGCAAGAGAAGCAGAAGGAGGGACACGACTACCGCGCCAAAGAGAGGCAGTTCAAACCGGGTGATCAGGTTTACATCAGAAACTTTGGGAGTAACCAAAGGTGGTTACCGGGAATAATTTTAAACCAAAGTGGTCCAGTATCTTGGGTGACGAGACCGTAAAACGGAAGAGTTGTTCGCAGACACCAAGACCATATTCGCTTGTGGTGTGACCCCGAGTCAGGAACAGTTTCAGAGTCAGCAACCATTACTGAGAACATGGCAGAGGGTCATGCTGCTGTGGACGTTCACCAGGAAGTGGTTCCTGTGTTTCCAGCTTTGCCAGTTGACTCTGCTGTGGGAGTGGAAGAGGAATGTTCATGTACAGATTCTCAAACTACCTCTTCACCTCCCATTCCAGAAACACCATGACAAGATTTACCAGTGGTATTGTACAGGTCGCAATGCAACCACAAAGCTCCTGACAGACTTCCGTGTCGTTAAAGACAATACTTTGTTGTATTTCTGTCCTGATGGGGGATTGAAATTTAAGGGGAGAAGTGTTACAGAGTGTTCTTCTCAGCCTCTCTCCCTTCTGAGCACGTGTGGGCTTTGGGCAGGGTTTCAGTCTGCAAATCCAGGCTGGTTCCAATGCTCCTGTTTCCTTTAGTTTGCCACGGTTTTTTAAACTTTGTTATTTATTTATATAAAGAACATCCTGCTTTTAACAATGCATTCAACTACCTTATTTGTGGACTGATGTTCCCACAATTGTAAAGCAGGAGATTAGTTAAATAGACAGCCTGAATTGAGAGACAATTAAAGAATAAATGATTCATTAATACAGATGTTCGGCTGGAAATGTAAATTTGAACACTAAAGTTCTTAACTTTTAGAATTATAAACATAAGAATGGTTAAAATGCTGCGGGAATTATAAGATATTGCCTTCTGATGCCAACAGAATAGAAAAAAACATAACAAGACTTGTTAGGGTGGCCCGGTGGCACACTGGTTAGCTCTGCTGCCTCAGCGCCAGAGACCTGGGTTTGATTCCCGGCTTGGGAGACTCTGTGGACGTAGCATGTTGTTCCCGTGTCTGCCTGGTTTTCTTCCGGGTGCTCTGGTTTTCTCCCACAGTCCGAAAGATGTGCTGGTTAGGGTGCATTGACCATGCTAAATTCTCCCTCAGTGTACCCGAACAGGTGCCAGAGTGCGGTGACTCGGGGATTTTCCCAGGAAATTCATTTATTAGTGTCACAAGTCGGCTTACATTACCATTGCAATGAAGTTACTCTGAAAATCCCAAGTTACCACACTCAGGCGCCTGTTCGGGTACACTGAGGGAGAATTTAGCACGGCCAGTGCACCTAACCAGCAGGTCTTTCGGGCTGTGGGAGGAAACCGGAGCACCCGGAGGAAACCCACGCAGACACGGGGACAATATGCAGACTCTGCAGACAGTGACCCAAGCTGGGAGTCGAACCCGGGTCCCTGGTGCTGTGAGGCAGCAGTGCAAACCACTGTGCCCTCCAGAGAGGTGTTGGGAGCTGCTGATTTTACAAGTTATCCATGTTTTCGGAGCCATCACTTCATGTCCTGGTCTGAGAAGGATGGAGAGAAGTCTGTTCATAACATATAGGAGCAGAATTAGACCATTCGGCCCATCGAGTCTGCTCCGTCATTCGATCAAGGCTGATATGCTCCTCATCCCCATGTTCCTGCTTCTCCCGATAACATTTCATAAGTTCATATGTTCAATTGTTAAAGCTAAAGTTTCTCCTTTCACTGTTAATCGATACTTTCCTTTTTTATCTTTGACTTGTTACATTTTTAATGGTTAATAAATTACTGAATCACCGTTTAAAGTATTCTTTCTAGCCACATGGTTAAGTCACTGGAACCTGGTGTGATTGACAGTTATGGAGTTATTGTAAACAAGAGAACCTCATAAATCTTAGTTCAAATAAATCAAAGTTCTCACAAATGGAATGCTATCCTTTATTCTGAGAGAAATTGAACAGAGAAGTAGATGTTCTGCTTCAGTTATACAGGACGTTACTGAAACTGCATCTTGAACACCGGGTGCAGTTTTTGTCTCCTATTAAACAAAGGATCGTAGGATCCCTGCAGTACAGACAGAGGCCATTCTGCCCATCGAGTCTGTACCAAACAGCATCCCACCCAGGCCCTATTCCCATAACCCCACACATTTACCCTGCTAATCCCCCTCACACAAGGGTCAATTTAGCAAGGCCAATCAACCTAACCCGCACACCTTTGGACCGTGGGAGGAAACTGGAGCACCCGCAGGAAACCCACGCAGACATGGGGATAATGTCCAAACTCCACACAGATAGTGAATCGGACCAGGGACCCAGGAATTGAACCTGGGTCCCTGGCGCTGTGAGGCAGCAGTGCTAACCACTGTGCCACCGTGCTGCCCCATTTTATAAATACAATGGAAGCAGTTAAGAAGAGGTTTACTAGATTGATTCCCATCCAGTAGTGTGAAATGTTAACTCTGTTTCTCTCTCCACAGATGCTGCCAGACCTGCTGCGTTTTTCCAGTTCTTTCTGTATTTATTTCAGATCTCACTGTAGTGGGGGGAAAAACACTATTTACTACCCAGGATAAAATAAATGTCCTTCATCAGCTTTTGTGGATCATTTCAGTGGAAATGTGCTCTCCTAGGCTCAAAGAGCATCAGCCCACTGGAAGCAAAGTTGAGAGACCGGCCAGTCCAGCAAAAAGAAATCCTTCGACCCTCCCACTTCACCAGCTGTCAGAATGAACATGGTTCAGTCCTGGATGTGATTAACAGCAGCAATAACAGCAGAATCCAACCCCTGTCATCACTTGTGAACTCGCTGGTGTCTCCGCAGACTGGATGACTGAGTGAATCCCTTCCCACACACAGAGCAGGTGAATGGTCTCTCCCCAGTGTGAACTCGCTGGTGTTCCTGCAGGTTGGATGATGTTCTAAATCTCTTCGTGCAGTGAGAGCAGCTGAACGGTCTCTCCTCAGTGTGAGTGCGCTGGTGGATCATCAGATCCCCAGAACGTTTGAAACTACTTCCACAGTCCGAGCATTTAAAGGGTCTCTCCTGGGTGTGAGTGAGATTGTGACTCAGCAGGCTGGATGAATGAGTGAATCCCTTCCCACACACAGAGCAGGTGAACGGTCTCTCCCTGGTGTGAATTCGCTGGTGCTCCCGCAGGTGGGATGATGTTCTAAATGTCTTTGTGCAGTGAGAGCAGCTGAACGGTCTCTCCTCAGTGTGAATCCGCTGGTGGATCGTCAGTTCCCGAGAGCTTTTGAAACCATTTCCACAGTCAGAGCATTTAAAGGGTTTCTCATTGCTGTGAGTGACTTTGTGTTTTGACAGATTGGATAACTGCATAAATCCTTTCCCACACACCAAGCAGATGAATGGTCTCTCTCCAGTGTGAACGCGCTGGTGTCTCTGCAGATCGGGTAAATGAGCGAATCCGTTCCCACACTCAAAGCACATGAACGCTCTTTCTCCAGTGTGAACCAGTCGATGTCGCTGCAGATGATATAACCGAGTGAATCCCTTCCCACACACAGAACAGGTGTACGGCTTCTCTCCAGTGTGAATACGTCGATGGGTTTGCAGCTCAGAGGGGGTTTTGCAACCCTTCCCACAGTCCCCACATTTCCACGGTTTCTCCATGTTGCAGGTATCCTTGTGTTGCTCCAGGTTTGACCATCAGTTGAAGTCTCACACAGAACAAGATTATAGTGCCCTGCTGTGATGGGGCAATATTTTTCCAGGCTCTGTAACTGGGAGGCTCTTTCCACAGTCAATGCATGGGAAAATCTCAGTTGATTTTGTGTGTGTGTGTGTGTGTGTGTGTGTGTGTCAGTCCTGTTCCAGTCACACTGATGTTTAAAGACTGCGAAAGCCAACAGAACAGAGAAACATTTCTCCTTCTGCATTCAAAGACCCAAGATATTCAGGTCCCGATGAATTGAGTGACTCTGTCAGATGTTGATGTGATGTTTGGTTTGAGATTTCGGTCTGTAAAATCCTCAACTTCTGATGTCCTGTAAAAGGAGTTTACAAAGGTTATCACTGACAGTACAGGATAGAAATTCAGAACAGACAATTCTAGTTTCTATGGAACATTATTTCCACTCTCATTCCCCAAGAACTGCAAATCTCCATCCCACACACTCTCCCTCCATTCTCACTCTGCTGTATCTAATATTCACCCTCTGATTGAGGCTGATTGATAGATCAAAGAACAAAGAACAAAGAACAAAGAACAATACAGCACAGGAACAGGCCCTTCGGCCCTCCAAGCCCGCGCCGCTCCCCGGTCCAGGATTGAATCCTGAATCCAGGATCCCCGCCCAATTTTCCAGCCTATCTACATACCAATATCCTATCCACCGAGCTGTCCCTCACAGCTACGATGCTTTGTTCATTACAACCTATTAACTTACCCCCACCCCCCCATTCCAGACCATGTGATCTCCAGGGAGAGGCGAAAACCCAGAGTGAAAAACCCCAGGGCCAATATGGGGAAAAGAAAATCTGGGAAATTCCTCTCCGACCCCCTGAGGCGATCGAAACGAGTCCTGGAGATCACAATGGCCCCGATCGGAAAATGCTTCCCAACCCTAGTCATTTCCACTTCCACGAACACCATATGAATCCCCTGCCCCCGAGACAGGTTCCCAACTATCCGCAGTCTCACTCTGTACTGGCACCAGTAAGATGATCGTAGAATGAAGCCTTGAAACGAGAAACCAGGAACAATTAGCCCGCGCCGCTCCCTGGTCCAAACTAGATCACTCTTTTGTATCCCTCCATTCCCACTCCGTTCATATAGCTGTCTAGATAAGTCTTAAACGTTCCCAGTGTGTCCGCCTCCACCACCTTGCCCGGCAACACATTCCAGGCCCCCACGACCCTCTGTGTGAAATATGTCCTTCTGATATCTGTGTTAAACCTCCCCCCCTTCACCTTGAACCTATGACCCCTCGTGAACGTCACCACCGACCCGGGGAAAAGCTTCCCACCGTTCACCCTATCTATGCCTTTCATAATTTTATACACCTCTATTAAGTCTCCCCTCATCCTCCGTCTTTCCAAGGAGAACAACCCCAGTTTCCCCAATCTCTCCTCATAACCAAGCCCCTCCATACCAGGCAACATCCTGGTAAACCTCCTCTGTACTCTCTCCAAAGCCTCCACGTCCTTCTGGTAGTGTGGCGACCAGAACTGGACGCAGTATTCCAAATGCGGCCGAACCAACGTTCTATACATCTGCAACATCAGACCCCAACTTTTATACTCTATGCCCCGTCCTATAAAGGCAAGCATGCCATATGCCTTCTTCACCACCTTCTCCACCTGTGACGTCACCTTCAAAGATCTGTGGACTTGCACACCCAGGTCCCTCTGCGTCTCTACACCCTTTATGGTTCTTCCATTTATCGTGTAGCTCCTCCCTACATTATTCCCACCAAAATGCATCACTTCGCATTTATCAGGATTGAACTCCATCTGCCATTTCCTTGCCCAAATTTCCAGCCTATCTATATCCTTCTGTAGCCTCTGACAATGTTCCTCACTATCTGCAAGTCCTGCCAGTTTTGTGTCGTCCGCAAACTTACTGATCACCCCAGTTACTCCTTCTTCCAGATCATTTATATAAATCACAAACAGCAGAGGTCCCAATACAGAGCCCTGCGGTACACCACTAGTCACAGGCCTCCAGCCGGAAAAAGACCCTTCCACTACCACCCTCTGTCTTCTATGACCAAGCCAGTTCTCCACCCATCTAGCCACCTCCCCCTTTATCCCATGGCATCCAACCTTTTTCACTAGCCTACCATGAGGGACTTTGTCAAACGCTTTACTAAAGTCCATATAGACAACATCCACGGCCCTTCCTTCGTCAACCATTTTGGTCACTTCTTCAAAAAACACCACCAGGTTCGTGAGGCATGACCTCCCTCTCACAAAACCATGTTGACTATCGTTAATGAGTTTATTCCTTTCTAAATGCGCATACATCCTATCTTTAAGAATCTTCTCCAACAACTTCCCCACCACGGACGTCAAGCTCACCGGCCTATAATTACCCGGGTTATCCTTCCTACCCTTCTTAAATAACGGGACCACATTGGCTATCCTCCAATCCTCTGGGACCTCACCTGTGTCCAGTGACGAGACAAAGATTTGCGTCAGAGGCCCAACGATTTCACCTCTCGTCTCCCTGAGCAGCCTTGGATAGATTCCATCAGGCCCTGGGGATTTGTCAGTCTTTATATTCTCTAACAAACCTAACACTTCCTCCTTTGTAATGGAGATTTTCTCCAACGGTTCAACACTCCCCTCCGAGACACTCCCAGTCAACACATCCCTCTCCTTAGTGAATACCGACGCAAAGTATTCATTTAGGATCTCCCCTACCTCTTTGGGCTCCAAGCATAAGTCCCCACTTTTGTCCCTGAGAGGTCCGATTTTTTCCCTTACAACCCTTTTGTTCCTAACGTATGAATAAAATGCCTTGGGATTCTCCTTAATCCTGTCTGCCAAGAACATTTCGTGACCCCTTTTTGCTCTTCTAATTCCCCGTTTGAGTATTTTCCTACTTTCATTATACTCCTCCAGAGCTCCCTCCATGCTCACTGCTTCCTGTCCTGGACACAGAGAGCTGGAAATCTCCATGCAGGCTGCCAGACAGATATATGTCTATCTGACTGGACTAACAATGTGTGGAACATACCAACTGGATTCACTTCCTTTCCCTTCAGTTGCTGCAAGTCCCCAATTTCCCCCAGAATGAGAAAAGAAATGGAAAGGGGGAGAAAAGAAAAAGTGTTTTACTCACAGATGTTGGCCTTTTTTAAGGTCAAACCAAAGAAACAAACTCAAGTTAAATCAGGACAAAGTAAAAGGGGCAGCTCCCCAAAAGGAGGGGGAGCAGCCCGAACAAAAATCAAAGTACAAAGGAAACTTAAAAACATCAAATCATAATGTGATTATTAGGGTCGATAATGCACCCCAACCCCTGCGGTGCCCAACGGGGGCGGAAGGCGTCAAGCGCACCCATGGACATCGCATGTTCCCTCTCCAGGGACACCTGGCTGCGAACATAGCCGCGGTAGAGGGGCAGACAGTCCGGGTGGACAGCCCCCTCGATCGCCTGCTGCCTGGAGCGATAAATGGCGCGCTTTGCCAGGCCCAGGAGCAGGTTCACAAGGAGGTCGCCATCCCGACCCGCCCCTCTCTGCGTGGGTTTCCTCCGGGTGCTCCGGTTTCCTCCCACAGTCCAAAGATATGTGGGTTAGGTTGATTGCTATGCTAAATAAATTGCCCCTTAGTGTCCTGGGATGCGTAGATTAGAGGGATTAGCGGGTAAAATATGTAGGGATATGGGGGTAGGGCCTGGGTGGGATTGTGGTCGGTGTAGACTCGATGGGCCGAATGGCCTCTTTCTGTGCTGTAGGGTTTCTATGATTCAGAACAGAGACTTCCCCGGGAATTATAGACCGGTGAGTCTCACTTCTGTTGTCGGCAAGATGTTGGAAAAAATTATAAGGGATAGGATTTATAGTTATTTGGAGAGTAATGAATTGATAGGTGATAGTCAGCATGGTTTTGTGGCAGGTAGGTCGTGCCTTACTAACCTTATTGAGTTTTTTGAGAAAGTGACCAAGGAGGTGGATGGGGGCAAGGCAGTGGACGTGGTATATATGGATTTTAGTAAGGCGTTTGATAAGGTTCACCATGGTAGGCTTCTGCAGAAAATGCAGATGTATGGGATTGGGGGTGATCTAGGAAATTGGATCAGGAATTGGCTAGCGGATAGGAAACAGAGGGTGGTGGTTGATAGTAAATATTCATCATGGAGTGCGGTTACAAGTGGTGTACCTCAGGGATCTGTTTTGGGGCCACTGCTGTTTGTAATATTTATTAATGATCTGGATGAGGGTATAGTTGGGTGGATTAGCAAATTTGCTGATGACACCAAAGTCGGTGGTGTGGTAGACAGTGAGGAAGGGTGTCGTAGTTTGCAGGAAGACTTAGACAGGTTGCAAAGTTGGGCCGAGAGGTGGCGGATGGAGTTTAATGCGGAGAAGTGTGAGGTAATTCACTTTGGTAGGAATAACAGATGTGTTGAGTATAGGGCTAACGGGAGGACTTTGAATAGTGTGGAGGAGCAGAGGGATCTAGGTGTATGTGTGCATAGATCCCTGAAAGTTGGGAATCAAGTAGATAAGGTTGTTAAGAAGGCATATGGTGTCTTGGCGTTTATTGGTAGGGGGATTGAGTTTAGGAGTCGTAGCGTTATGTTGCAACTGTACACAACTCTGGTGCGGCCGCACTTGGAGTACTGTGTGCAGTTCTGGTCCCCACATTACAGGAAGGATGTGGAGGCTTTGGAGAGGGTGCAGAGGAGGTTTACCAGGATGTTGCCTGGTATGGAGGGGAGATCCTATGAGGAGAGGCTGAGGGATTTGGGATTGTTTTCGCTGGAAAGGCGGCGGCTAAGAGGGGATCTTATTGAAACATATAAGATGATTAGAGGTTTAGATAGGGTGGATAGTGATAGCCTTTTTCCTCTGATGGAGAAATCCAGCACGAGGGGGCATGGCTTTAAATTGAGGGGGGGTAGTTATAGAACCGATGTCAGGGGTAGGTTCTTTACCCAGAGGGTGGTGAGGGATTGAAATGCCCTGCCAGCATCAGTAGTAAATGCGCCTAGTTTGGGGGCGTTTAAGAGATCCGTAGATAGGTTCATGGACGAAAAGAAATTGGTTTAGGTTGGAGGGTCACAGTTTTTTTTTTTAACTGGTCGGTGCAACATCGTGGGCCGAAGGGCCTGTTCTGCGCTGTAATGTTCTATGTTCTATGTTCTATTGTCCCTCTGAAGATAGAGGTTCTGAACCAGCCCCTGAAATCACGCCCATTGTGACCCGCCACCGACAGCAGCGCATGCGCTCCGTCTCCGCTGAAACAAGATGGCGGCCGATAACCGGGGCCTGTTCCCGGGATAAAAGCCTGGGAGCTGTAAACCCGGGACCTGCAGGGTCTTATTCGGGCCGTGCAGCCTACAGCGGGTGTTTGTGAAGCCATAGCTCCCTCCCTACCCCTACTCCCGGCTCCATTTCTCCCGCAGCCCCACCGACTCACCCGTTGAAAAAAGCCGCTCCCGCATTCATAGGGCTCTGGGCAAAGTGACACTGCGCACGCTCCAGATATAGCACCGCGCCTGCGCAATAGGCTCCTGTGGAATGAATAGGACACGTTCACACCCGCAGGGGCACCTGGGAATTAACGGCGTCATTGTCAATCAAAGACAATAATAGAAAATTATCTTGTGCAATTAAGATCAATTAATTTTTAAAAATGCATTCCTCGGAATTTGTGCGCTGCCATTCTCTATTTCTGAAATTGATTTAAACCAGTGCTCTCCTGTGGGAATACCCCGAGTTTTTAAAACTTTTCCCACTGGTTTCCCTCTCTCTCTTCTCTCCTGAAGGTGCTCATACTGGCTGGGTAAATCCCACAGAGACAGGTTTCTTTCACTTTCTTTCTCCTGATGCTGAATATTCTGTTTTATGGAACGATACATCACAGATGGAAACCATTTGGCTCATCCTGCCCAGTCGGGCTGTCTTTAAGATCTGTCCAATTAATCCCACAGCCCTGCTGGCAGAGTGAGAACAACATCTATTTATACTGCAGCAATGCAGGAGGTGAATGGAAAATGTTTTCCAGTTGCATACCTCTCAGACACACTCACCTCTAGAAAGATAAATTGGCCTGTGTACTAAGAACAAAGAAAATTACAGCACAGGAACATGCCCTTCGGCCCTCCAAGGCTGCACCGACCATACTGCCCGACTTAACTAAAACCCACTACCCTTCCAGGGACCATATCCCTCTATTCCCATCTCATTCATGTACTTGTCAAGACGCCGCTTAAAAGTCAAGACCGTATCTGCTTCCACTACCTCCCCTGGCAATGAATACCAGGCACCCACCACTCTCTGTGTAAAACATCTGCCTCGTACATCTCTTTTAAACTTTACCCCTCGCACCTTAAACCTATTCCCCCCAGTAATTGACTCTTCCACCCTGGGAAAAAGCTTCTGACTATCCACTCTTTCCATGCCTCTCATAATCTTGTAGACTTCTATCAGGTCTCCCCTCAACCTCCGTCGCTCAAGTGAGAACAAACCAAGTTTCCCAACCTCTCCTCATAGCTAATGCCCTCCATACCAGGCAACATCCTGGTAAATCTTTTCTGGACTCTCTCCAAAGCCTCCACATCCTTCTGGTAGTGTGGCGACCAGAATTGAACACTATATTCCACGTGCGGCCTAACTAAGGTTCTATAAAGCTGCAACATGACTTGCCAATTTTTAAACTCAATGCCCCAGCTGATGAAGGCAAGCATGCCGTATACCTTCTTGACGACCTTCTCCACCTGCATTGCCACTTTCAGTAATCTGTGTACCTGTACACCCAGGTCCTTTGCCTATCAATATTGTTAAAGGTTCTGCCATTTACTGTATATTTCCTATCTGTATTAGACCTTCCAAAATGCATTACCTCACATTTGTCCGGATTAAACTCCATCTGCCATCTCTCCACCCAAATCTCCAACTGGTCTATATCCTGCTGTATCCTCTGATGGTCCTCATCGCTATCCGCAAATCTACCAACCTTTGTGTCGTCCGCAAACTTACCTATCAATCCAGTTACATTTCCTCCAAATCATTTATATATATTATATATATCCTGTTTGAATTCGCTGTTGTGTCCAAAGACTGGATGGCCCAGCAAAATCCTTCCCACACAAGGAGCAGGTGAACAATCTCTCCCCAGTGTGAACTCGCTGATGTGCATTGAGGTTGGATGAACATGAGAACCCCTTTCCACAGGCGGAGCAGCTGAATGGCCTCTCCTCAGTGTGAATTTGCTGGTGTAACAGCAGGTGGGATGAGATAGTGAATCCTTTCCCACACACAGAACAGATGAATGGACTCTCTCCAGTGTGACTGTGTCTATGGTTTTACAGCAAGTATGGATAATTGAATCCTTTATCACAATAATCACATTTCCATGGTTTCTCCATTTTCCCAGCCCCAATGTGACCGTGTCGATGGGTTTCCTACCGGGATGGATAATTGAATCCTTTACCACAATCCTCACATTTCCACGGTTTGTCCATGGTGCTGGTGTCCTTCTGTCTCTCTAGGTTGGATGATTAGTTGAAGCCTCATCCACATACAGACCATGGTGTGATGTTTTTCAGGCTATGTAACTGGCTAAAGCTCTATCCACAGTCAGTTCACTGGAGCACTCTCACTTGGGTGTATGTGTGTGTCTCAGTTCTTTTTCTGTCACATTGAATTTTGAAATTTTCTCCCACTGACAAAACAGGGAACGATTTATCCCTCCACTGTCAAAAGCAATCATATTTAGGTCATGATGAATCGAATGGCTCTGTCAGACTTTGATGTGAAGTTTAGTTTGAGTTTCCTGTCTGTGACTCTTCCTCTTCTAGTTCCCTGCACAAAGAGTTTTAAAAAACTGCTTCAGAACAGACAATTTCAGTTTCCACGAAACATTTCTCTGTCTCATTTATCTTGAGCTGTAATCCCCATCCCACACACTCTCTCTTGTCCCTGAGCTGAAATCAAAATCATTGCCCCATCTCCACTCTGAGCCCAGCTCCCTCTCCCTCCAGCTGGATTCAGTCCTGCAGGCCATGTGCAGATTGAGAGTACAATCAAGGAGTCAATTATTTTACTTCCAAGTCAGGGGACGTGCAACCCCACTGACTCTGTTGTTACCACAATGGGCACATGTGCTCTGCTCACCAATGAAACACCACAGTGACCATTAACATGGGCCTGTTCCTGGGAAAGGCTCCATTTTATTTGTGCCACAACAGCAGGGGAATTACCTCCTGCACAGGCACAAAGGTATCATCAGTCACAGAAAATAATTGCAGCTGGTGTCTCAAACCTCATTTTACCATTTGCTCCCAGACATTCTCAATTCAATTTTGAAATGCAAACTGAAATCTGGCATTATGGGGTAAATTAAAACACATTTTAATGGTCATTTTCAGAATGACTATTCCCAAGAATTAATTCCTAAATCAGTAAATTAAAATTCTCATCAGCAATGTAGGCAGCACAGTGGTTAGCACTGCTGCCTCACAGCTTCAGGGACCTGGGTTCGATTCCCAACTTGGGTCACTGTCTGTGTGGAGTCTGCCCGTTCTCCCCATGTCTGCGTGGGTTTACTCCAGACGCTCCGGTTTCCTCCCATCGTCCAAAGGTATGCCAGTTAGGTGCATTGGCTATGCTAAATTGCCCCTTAGTGTCCTGGGATGAGTAGGTTCGAGGGATTAGCAGGTTACATATGTGGGGTTATGGGAATAGGGCTTAGGTGGGATTGTTGTCGGTGCAGACTCGATGGGCCGAATAACCTCCTTCAGCACTGTAGGGATTCTATGAGATACTTTGGGAGAATTGCTATTTCAATGGGCATTTTCACAAATGCTATAAAATGATTTTACAAAACAAATTAATATTTTAATGATTAATAAATAAAAAGTATTTCATAAAACTACCACCCAGTGTGGGTTCAGGATTCTAACTCAGGGTTTCTGAGCTTCAGGAACCGCTAACTGAACCAGCCGGGAATTGTCTCCACAAAACTTCCCCAACTCCCTCCCGGGAAAAAGCTGCAAACCTGGGAGCTGCAGCTTTTTACTGGGGGTGTTGGGGCCTCCAGCGGGTGTTTGTGAATCCTCCCCGCCCACCTCCCAGGGTTTCCTTCCTTCCCAGAGATCAGAGTCCTCATTGATTTGAGGCCAAAGTGTAACCTCTTATTTATTGTCCCCCTCCCCCATCCTCTGATGTGAACCATCCTCCAGTGGCTGAGCCAGGATGGGGCCGTTAACCTGGGCCTGTTCCCGGGAGGGAGGGAGGGAGAAGCCCCGCAGCTGCAAACCAGGGAGCTGACAATGATTCTGAAGGGTTTGCGGATCCACAAAGTGTTTCCAAATCCTCCCAGCCACCGCCAAACGCTGACTCCGCTTCTCCGGGACAAACAAGCGCCAAGGCCAGCAATGACACTGCGCATGCTCCACATCACAATGGGAGATAATGTTCACTCTTTTATATTCGGGTCTGGGGGATAATGTTCACTGTTTTGTATTCGGGTCTGGGGGATAATGTTCACTGTTTTATATTCGGGTCTGGGGGGATAATGTTCACTGTTTTATATTCGGGTCTGGGGGGGGGATAATGTTCACTGTTTTATATTCGGGTCTGGGGGGATAATGTTCACTGTTTTATATTCAGGTCTGGGGGGGATAATGTTCACTGTTTTATATTTGGGTCTGGGGAGATAACGTTCACTGTTTTATATTCGGGTCTGAGGGATAATGTTCACTGTTTTATATTCAGGTCTGGGGGGGATAATGTTCACTGTTTTATATTCGGGTCTGGGGGGGGATAATGTTCACTGTCTGGGGTTTGTTAGCCAGCGTTGATTCTGCCGACGGTGCATTCTCGGTTGTCAGAGCTCTCATTAAAAGCCCTAATTTCCAGTCAGTGACTGAGTTGTCTCTGATGGGATGGGGAATCAGAGTGGGGGTAATGTGCTTCATGGACAGCGATGGGTGGGAATGAGTATAAAATAAACCCGGACTCCACCAGGTAATTGTGAGAACATTAAAACCATCACAAAAATCATAGCATCATGTTGGAAAACAGAATACTTCGGCTCAATCTTTGATCAATTTTGTTTGATTCAATATTTTGAGTGGCTTGTTGAATTGCTGGTTATTTTCCAACGGCAGCTCAGCATCATCATTTTGACCATCAACTCAGCCCCGGTGACTGCTGCATTTTTCCAGCACCTTCTGTTTTAATTTTAAGTGGAACCTTAATATCTGCTTAGTACACAGGCCAGTTTATCTTTCCAGGGGTGAGTGTGTCTGAGAGGTATGCAATTGGAAAACATTTTCTATTCATCTCCTATATTGCTGCAGTATAGATAGATTGTTCTCACTCTGCCAGCATGTTTGTGGATTAATTGGATAGATCTTAAGACAGCCCGACTGGGCAGGATGAGCCAAATGGTTTCCATCTGTGATGTATCATTCCATAAAACAGAATATTCAGCATCAGGAGAAAGAAAGTGAAAGAAACCTGTCTCTGTGGGATTTACCCAACCAGTGTGAGCACCTTCAGGAGGGCAAAGAGAGGGGAGGAAACCAGTGGGAAAAGTTTTTTAAAACTCGGGGTATTCCCACAGGAGAACACTGGTTTAAATCAATTTTAGAAATAGAGAATGGCAGCGCACAACTTCCGAGGAATGCATTTTTAAAAATTAATTGATCTTAATTGCACAAGATAATTTTCTATTATTGTCTTTGACAATGACGCCGTTAATTCCCAGGTGCCCCTGCGGGTATGAAAGTGTCCTATTCATTCCACAGGAGCCCATTGCGCAGGCGCAGTGCTATATCTGGAGCGTGCGCAGTGTCACTTTGCTCGGAGTCCTGCGAGTGCGGGAGTTGGCACATTTTTCTGCGGGTGAGTCGGTTGGGCTGTGGGAGAAATGAGCCGGGAGTCGGGGTAGGGAGGGAGCTCTGGCTTCACCAACACCCGCTGTAGGCTGCAAGGCCCGAATAGGACCCTGCAGGTCCCGGGTTTACAGCTCCCAGGCTTTTATCCCGGGAACAGGCCCCGGTTATCGGCCGCCATCTTGTTTCAGCGGAGACGGAGGGCGCATGCGCTGCTGTCGGTGACGGGTCACAATGGGCGTGGTTTCAGGGGCTGGTTCAGAACCTCTGTCTTCAGAGGGACAATAGGTAGCAGGGCGCATGCGCAGCTATCCAAGACCATCGGAATAAGAATTCGGAACAGGAGCCCGTCATTCGGCCCATCGAGCCTGCTGCATCATTCAATAAGATCATGTCTACTTTGCTCCCCCACCCCGTCCATACCCTTGACTTTCTTGTGGATCAAAACCTCAGCTTTGAATATATTCAATGACCTGCCTCCAATCCTCACTGGTGAAAACAGAGTTCCAAAGATCAACAACCCGCTGAGAGAAAAGATCTCTCTTCATCTTAACTTTGAGATCCTTTATTTTTACTTGATTCCCACACCCGAGGAAACGTCCTCTCAGCATCGACCTTGTCAAGCACCTTATATCATATGAATCATAGAATCCCTACAGTGCAGAAGGAGGCCATTCGGCCCATCGAGTCTGTACAGACCACAATCCCACCCAGGCCCCATCCCCACAACCCCATGCATTTACCCTGCTCATCCCCCTGACACTAGGGTCAATTTAGCATGGCCAATCCACCTAACCCGCACATCTTTGGACGGTGAGAGGAAACCAGAGCACCCGGAGGAAACCCATGCAGACATGGGGAGAATGTGCAAACTCCATCCAGACAGTGACCCAAGGCCAGAATTGAACCTGGGACCCTGGCGCTGTGAGGCAGCAGTGCTAACCACCGTGCCGCCCTTAAATTCCCAGATGTTTCATTAAGATTACTTCTCAGTCTTCAAAACTCCAAAGAGGAGAGGCCCAAGCTGCTCAACCTGAAAGATAAAGCACCTCATTTCAGGAATCAACCAACTGGATCTTCTCTGAACTGCCTCCACTGCAATTTTGTCCCAGCTAAAGTAATTCTGTGCCAGGTTAAAGGAGGAGTGAATGTTTTGAATTTCTGTCCTGGACAGATGCTGATGGATTTTGGAAACTCCTTTTACAGGGGGTTAGAAGGGAAAGATTTACTCACAGCAAACTCAGACCAAAAGAAATGTTTGTCTGTCCTGAATTTCTAACCTTGAATTACACCGATAACTTTCCTCATTTACAGGGACATGATCTGAAGATTGCAACATTTTTCCCGGACACCAATCTCTCTGAGATCTTTTCAGCTGCAGTAGATTTTAAAATGTGAAAACAGTGAAATTGTTTTGGGGTGAGTGTGAGTGAGCATTAATTTAAATTCAGAGCATGCTCTGATTCCATGGATCTCGGGCTATTATGACTCCTTTACCATGGATGGGCAGGCAATGGTGCAGTGATAGTGTCATTGGATTAGTAATACAGGGATCCAGGGCAATGCACTGTGAACCCTGGGTTCGAATCCCACAGTGGCAAATGTTGAAATTTGAATTCAGTAAAAATCTAGAATTAGAAGTCCATTGATGACAATTGTCGTAAAAATCCATCCGATTTAATAATGTCCTTTAAAGAAGGAAATTACCACATCCCCCGGCAATGCAAGCCACTCAGTTCAAGGGCAATGAGATATGGGCAATAGATGCTGACACAGCCAGCACATAGAGTCATAGAGCAATACAGCACGGAAACAGGCCCTTGAGCCCAACTGATCCATGCCAACCATGGTGCCCTCCCAGCTAGTTCCAATTGCCCATGTTTGGCTCATATCCCTCTAACCCTTTCCAATTCATGTACTTATCTAAATGCTTTTTAAATGTTTAAACCTGCTGTTTAAACCTGTCTCAACCACTTTCTCTGGCAGCTCATTCCATGTACACACCACCCTCTGCATGAAGACGTTGCCCCTCAGGTCCCTTTTAATCTTTCCCCTCTCATCTTAAACCTATGCCCTCCAGTTTTCAATTCCCCTACCCTGGCAAAAAGACAATGTGGGTTCATCCTATCTATGCCCCTCATGATTTAATACACCTCAATATAGTCACCCCACATTCTCCTACGTTTGAAGGAATACAACCCTCGCCTGTCCAACCTCTCGCGATCACTCAGGCCCATTAGTCCCGGCAACATCCTCATAAATCTTCTTTGCACTTTTTCCAGTTTATGAATGTCTTTCCTATTACAGGGTTACAAAAACTGTACACAATACTCCAAGTGCAGCCTCACCAACAACTCATACAACTATAACATAATGTCCCAACTCCTATACTCAGTGCCCTGACTGATGAAGGCCAGTGTGCTAAATGCCTTCTTCACCACTCTGTCTACCTGTGACGCCACTTTCAACAAACTATGTACTTGTACTCCTGGGTTCCTCTGTTCCTCAACACTCCCCAGGGCCTTACCATTCACTGTACAAGTCCTACCCTGGTTTGACTTTCCAAAATGCAACACTCACACTTAAGACCATAAGACATAGGAGCAGAATTAGGCCACTTGTCCCATCGAGTCTGCTCCGCCATTCAATCATGGCTGATATTTTCCTCATCCCCATTCTCCTGCCTTTTTCCCATGACCCCAGATCCCCTTATTAATCAAGAACCTATATATCTCTGTCTTAAAGACAGTCAATGACCCGGCCTCCACAGCCTTCTGCGGCAAAGAGTTCCACAAATTCACCACTCTCTGGCTGAAGAAATTCCTCCTTATCTCTGTTTTAAAGGATTGTCCCTTTAGCCTGAGGTTGTGCCTCTGTACTCTGTATTATCTGCACTGAAATCCATTTGCCAATCAGCGGCCCACTTCCCTAACCGATCAACTGATCAAGATCCCCCTGTAATTTTTGATAACCTTCTTCACTATCAGCGATACCTCCTAATTTAGCATCGTCTGCAAACTTGCTAACCATGCTTTGTATGAATTTTTAAACGGCCATCCATTTCTCTGTTTCACCTCTGCCCTCCCTGATCAGCTCTCTGCCATTGTCTACCTTCCTCTGCCTCTAATAATGGGTGTGTTTTAACTACTATTTCCGCAAGCTATGTCTTGATGAGGTTTTTACCACTTTACAACTCTCTTCACTGCTGATTTACCAGCTTAGTCTTACAATGTTCAGGAATTGTTTCTCTTCCACTGGAGATCATTTCCCTTCCACTTCTGAGCTTATATTGACCAACAAAATCTGATACATTTTTATTCCCTGTAATTCATTCTGCCCACCCTGAAATGTTAATCTTCTTTCTGTCTAAAAGGATGGTCTCTTTCCTCATGTTCACAATTAAAGGGCAGGCGATGGCTGACATTTAAGGGGACAGTAAATTAATCTCGGACAGAGATATGTCTAGTGTTATTATATGGTACCCAGATTAGATAAATTATTTATGTTCCTGTAATAAAATATATTTATTATTATTTCTTGCATTGTAATATAATACTGTAGCGATGTTATACATTTCCAGTCATGAAGTCATTACAGCACAGAAGGAATCCATTCGGTAACTCGAGTCCATGCTGACTCTCTGTATAACATTCCAGTCCCATCCCCACTCGATATCCCCATTCTCCTGAAAGTTTATTTCCTTCAAGTGCCCATCTTTCATTTTTAAATAGAATCCATAGATATGGATGGAGATTTACAACTTTTAGGGAATGAAATAGGAAAGAATGTTCCACAGAAACTAGAATTGTCTGCTCTGAATTTCTATCCTATACTGACTGTGATGACTTTTGCAAACTCATTTCACAGGATTTTGAACAAGGAATCACAGGCAAAAATCTCAACCGTTACGTCCAGACAGTCATATTCCTTGGGATCTGAATATCTTGTAATATGGAACTGTAGCTACGTTATATATTTCCAGACATCTCTTCCCTCAGAGGGTTGTTAGTCTTTTGGATTTCTCTTCCACAGGGACCAGTGGAGGCTGAGGATCATTGAATATATTCCAGTTAGACAGATCCTTGACTGACAAGGGTGTCAAGAGTTATGGGGAACAGACAAGAAGATGGAGCAAAAGCTAAGATGTGGGGGGATTTCTTCACTCAAGGATCTGGTGAAGATTTG
The DNA here is from genome assembly GCF_964213995.1 of Mustelus asterias. Classification (NCBI taxonomy): domain Eukaryota; kingdom Metazoa; phylum Chordata; class Chondrichthyes; order Carcharhiniformes; family Triakidae; genus Mustelus; species Mustelus asterias. The sequence continues at coordinate 40,304 of NW_027590786.1, forward strand.
GAATTCTCAACCCCTGAGGACAGTGAAACCTCAGTCATCAACTATTTTCAAGAGAGAGATTGATTGGTTTCTAGATATTGAAGCTATCAAGGGATATGGGTTTAGTGTGGGGAGAATGATGCTGAGGTAGATGAACGAATTATCTCATTGAATAGTTTAAAAGGCTCGATGGGCCAAGTGGCCGACTGCAGCTCCTATTTGTTATGGTCTCTGTGTCCAGGACAGGGAGCAGTGAGCATGGATCTGTCAATCAGCCTCAATCAGCACCTTCAGGCGAATTGGGAGGGTGAATATTAGATACAGCAGAGTGAGAATGGAGGGAGAGTGTGTGGGATGGAGACTTACAGCTTTTTGGGACTGATATAGGAAAGAATGTTCCATAGAAACTGGAATTGTCTGTTCTGAATTTCTATCCTATACTGACTGTGATGACTTTTGTAAACTCATTTTCCAGGATATTGAAAGAGGAATCACAGGCCGAAATCTCAAACATCACGTCTAGATCTGACAGAGTCATATTCCTTGGGAGCTGAATATCATCGGCCTTTGAATCTGGAAGGAGAAATTATTGTCCAGTTTGTCGATTTGAAAAGATTTGAAATGTCAGTGTGACTGGAAAAGCACCAACACACTGCCACACTCGAGTGAGAGTGTTCCAGTGCACGGACTAAAGAGCTTTAACCAGTTACACAGCCTGAATAAATATCACACCATTCACAGCAGGGAGAGACTGTACTCATGATGTGAGTGTGGACGAGGCTTGAACTGATTGTCCACCCAAGAGAGAGGCAAGGACACCTGCACCATGGAGAAACCATGGAAATGTGTGGACTGTGGGAAGAGATACAGATCCCCATCTCAGCTGGAAGCTCATCGGCGCAGCCACACTGGGGAGAGACCATTCACCTGCTCTCAGTGTGGGGAGGGATTCACTCAGTCATTCAGCCTGCAGTCACACCAGCGAGTTCACACTGGGCAGAGACCATTCATCTGCTCTCAGTGTGGGGAGGGATTCAGTCATTTATGCAGCCTGCTGACACACCAGCGAGTTCACACTGGGGAGAGGCTGTTCACCTGCTCTCAGTGTGGGAAGGGATTCACTTGTTCATCCCACCTGCGGAGGCACCAGCGAGTTCACACGGCAGAGAGACCATTTACATGTCCTCAGTGTGGGAAGGGATTCACTTGTTCATCCCACCTGCAGACACACCAGCGAGTTCACACTGGGGAGAGGCCATTCAGCTGCTCTCATTGTGGGAAGGGATTCACTCAGTTATCCAACCTGCGGAAACACCAGCGAGTTCACACTGGGGAGACGCCATTCAGCTGCCCTCAGTGTGGGGAGGGATTCACTTGTTCATCCAGCCTGCGGAGGCACCAGCGAGTTCACACCGGGGAGAGACCATTCACCTGCTCTGATTGTGGCAAGGGATTCAGTCAATCATCCAACCTGGTAAAGCACCAGCGAATTCACACTGGGGACAGGCCATTCACCTGCTCCGTGTGTGGGAAGGGATTCACTCAGTCACCTCACCTGCTGAAACACCATCATGTTCACGAGTGACTGCAAGGACTGAATTTTGCTGTTAATCACATCGAGGTCCCAACCATTTTCATTGGTGTCTGTTTCTGCTGATGTTAATAAACCCTGGCCCAGTTGTAAGATTTGTATTGTGGATTGTCTTGTCTGCGTCCTGAACTCTTAAATAAAAACAAGAAGTGCTGTAAAAATTCAGCAGGTCTGACAGCATCTCTGGAGAGAGAAACAGAGCTAATGTTTTGACACTGAAGAAGAGTCACATTCAACTGGAAACATTAATTGTTCCTGTCTTTACAGATACTGTCAGACTTACTGAGATTTTGCAGCAACTTCTGCTTTTAGAATGACGGTGAATGCTGGATACATGAATCAGAGACTGGTGTAAAACTGGGATCTGCTCCTAAATGAAAGTGAAACAGCAGGTTAAAGTTTCCAGTCTGAAAAGTACTATGGTTGTTATACTATATATACCATTTTAAGGCTGGTTTTAACTCATTTAAAATAAACCTATTTAAAATATATTTGTTAAAGTCAGTATTAAAATACGAGTTGGATGAGTTCACAGGAGCCTGTTAACCGCTGGGACAATTATTCAACAAACATTGGATCTCCAGATAGAGAAGAAGCTGCAGTTTGTTTGCAGGAATTCCCTGTTTTATTGATGTGTGTGTGTTAGACATCAGGATAACTAAAAATACACAAACCTGGACATCAATGGCGATCTGATTGACAGTTACTCTGGGAATCACTCCCACTGTGAAACTTCAGCACTGACACTGCTGAATGTTGTCGGCTCAGGGAGTGGGGCCTCCAGGAGTGGACTGTAAAAAAGCTGGGTTTCAGTATCCTGACTAATATATGGTGAGGAACCAGAAAAACCCTTACTGAGGAACTGCCTGGGGTTTTACCAGTGTAGGTTCAGGGGCGAATGATTCCTGACTCCCTGAAATGTCTGATATTGAACCCAGTTTGGAACAAGATTCATTCAGTTTCCAGGAGAATAGGGACAAATATCACCCACAACTGAGAGAGAGAAAAACAGCCACCTTGATCAATGACTTGGATGAAGCCAGATTTGATGATACAAAGATAGGTAGAAAAGCAAGTTGTGAGGTTATTACAAAAAATCTGTAAGGGACACAGATAAGTTACCTGAATGGACAGAAAAATGGCAGATGGAGTATAGTGCGGGAAAGTGGGAGCTTTTCCACTTTGGCAGGAAGAATAGAGAAGCAAAATATTGTTTAAATATACAGAAACTGAAGAATACTGCCGTAGAGAGGAACCTGGGTTACCTTGTACATGAATCGTGAAAAAATAGGATGAAGGTACAGCAAGTAAAGAAGAAGGCAAATGGAGTGTTGGACTTTACTGCAAGGGGGTGGAGTTTGAAAAAGGGAACTTGCTGCACCTACACAGGACATTGCTGAGAGAGCAGCTGGAATACTGTGTACGGTTCTGGTCTCCCTACTGATGGAATGACATGCTTTCATTGGAATGAGTTCAGAGAAGGTCCATTCCTCAGATGAAAGTGTTGTCTTTTGAGGAAAGATTGTAAGGTGTCGGTGAGAATTCTCCCATCCCGCCCACCACAGGTATCGTCGCGGGCAGAGGGGCGGGACCACAAAGGCCCATTGACCTCGGGCAGGATTGTCCAGTTTTGGGGTGAGCGCGGCCGGAGAATCCAACTCATTGTCTTTTGAGGAAAGGTTGCACCTCTAATCATTAGGTTTAGAAGAATGAGCAGTGAACTTTCTGAAACCTATAAGATTCTCATGGGGGGTTGACAGGCTAGAGGCCAAGAGAATGATTCATGAAGGAGTCTTGAACTTGGTGCCACAGATCAACAAGAGTCAAGGGTATTGTTTCAGCCCTTACAGACACCAATACTTTATCCTCAGTTTTAGTCAGGTTAGCTGGTGTTGTCCACCCAATGGGACAGGCTCTGTTTCATGTGAGAGTTTTTGATTTGATTTGATTTACTATTGTTCACATGTATTGGGATACAGTGAAAGGTATTGTTTCTTGTGCGCTATACAGACAAAACATACATTCTAAAGTACATCGGGGAAAAGGAAAAAAGAGGGTGTAGAATATAGTGTTACAGTCATAGCGAGGGTGTAGAATAAGATCAATTTAATATACGTTGGTCCATTCAAAAGTCGGATAGCAGGGAAGAAGCTGCTCTTGAGTCAGTTGGTACATCATGTGGGTGGGTGGGTGGGTGGGTGGGTGGGAGGATGGGTGCGTGTGTTAGTTTTTGTGCATGAGGATGTGGGTATCTGAGTGAAGCTGCTTCTCATCAGCTGCAACACAACCTTCCTCCGAGCAATGACAGGTCTCTGAGTTTCCAACTGAGTGATTTGAGTGATTCAGAGATTTTCCATCCAGACTGACTGAGTGCTGCGTAAAACCTGACATCTACACAACCTGACCCCATTTCTCCTGGAACAATATGAAGTGTCAGCTGCTTTCCTGATCCCTTCCTTTCCCCTCACCATTATCCTCAGATAGTTCACAAATTCCATTGTACCTCATCCTCCAATGGTCTCCATTTTAAATATTTCCATCAGTCTTGCCAACAGATAGCAATGGGATTGCTGCTATCACAGTGATAAACTCTGAAATACTGCCTCTCTGATCTAGATCTCCCCACCAAATCTTCACCTGAGTTCCACTTTTTAGTCTGAAGAAATTAATATAATTTAACTTTCAACAGCACCTTCCAACACTGCGACCTTTACCTTCCAATCCTACAAACTCTACCACCGAGAGACAAGGGCAGCAGACAATTGGCAACATGGACAACTGACGTTATCAAAGAACGAAGAACAGTACAGCAGAGGAACAGACCCTTTCCCAAAAAACAATGGCACCCAAGACATAAACAATCCTGACTTGGAATCATGTTGCTGTCCTTTCACTGTTGCTGATCAAAAATCCTGGAAATCCCTTTCTAACAGCATCTTCGACTGCGGCAAACTTATAAATATAGGAGAGTAGATCATTCAGCCCCTTGACCCATTTAATTAGATCACGGCTGATCTGACAGTAACTTCAAATCTGCAGTTCAAGAAGGCAACCCCAATCACCTTCTCAAGAATAATTTGGGGTGGGCAATTGATGCTGGTCGAGCCAGCAATGCCCACATTGTATAAACAAATATAAAACCCCATTAAAACTGATTCAGCGCGCCCCCTCCCCACAGAATGAAAAAGATTGGCTTTAAGATCAGTTAGAACCACAGAACATTACAGCACAGGAACAGGCCATTTGGCCCTTCTTGGCTGTTCTGAGCCATTTTTCTGTCTAGTCCCACTGACCTGCACCTGGACCATATCCCTCCACACCCCTCTCATCCATGTACCTGTCCAAGTTTTTCTTAAATGTTAAAAGTGAGCCCGCATTCATCACCTCATCTGGCAGCTCATTCCAAACTCCCATCACTCTCTGTGTGAAGAAGCCCCCCGCTAATATTCCCTTTAAACTTTTCCCCCCTCACCCTTAACCCATGTCCTCTAGTTATTTTCTCCCCTAGCCTCAGTGGAAAAAGCCTGCTTGCATTCATTCTATCTATACCCATCATAATTTTACACACCTCTATCAAATCTCCCCTCATTCTTCTACGCTCCAGGGAATAAAGTCCTAACCTTTCTCTATAACTCAGTTTCTCAAGTCCCGGCAACATCCTTGTAAACCTTCTCTGCACTCTTTCAACCTTATTAATATCCCTCCTGTAATTAGGTGACCAAAACTGCACAAAATACTCTAAATTCGGCCTCACCAATGTCTTATACAACCTCACCATAACATTCCAACTCCACACACAGCCCTTCTATTTGTGATTTTGCATGAACTATTAACATCATTTATTTTCACCCCCGCTCCACTATCTGCTCTGGCACTCTGGTTCCCATCCCCCTGCAAATCTAGTTTAAACCCTTCCCAATAACACTAGCAAACCTTCCTGCAAGTATATTGGTCCCCTTGTAGTTCAGGTGTAACGTCTCTCTTGTACCGGTCCCACCTGCCCCAGAAGAGGTTCCAATGATCTAGAAATCTGAAACCCTGCCCCCTACACCAGTTCCTCAGCCACGTGTTCATCCGCCTGAGCATCCTACTCTTACCCTCACTGGCACGTGGCACAGGTAGCAATCCTGAGATTACTACCCTCGGGGTCCTGCTTTTTAACTTCCCACCAAGTTGTTCCTTTGTAGTCACTGATATTTAACTGATATTCCTTTATAGTCACCTGATGAAGGAGCAGCGCTCCGAAAGCTAGTGGCGTTTGCTACCAAATAAACCTGTTGGACTTTAACCTGGTGGTGTGAGATTTCTTACTCTATTCTCTCTCCACAGATGCTCAGTCCTGCTGAGATTTTCCAACATTTACTGTCTTTATCTCAGTGACAAATGTTGATGTGTTTGCTCCGAACCCACAGGGCTCCATCTGTTTGCTCCGCACCCACAGGGCTCCATCTGTTTGCTCCGCACCCACAGGGCTCCATCTGTTTGCTCCGCACCCACAGGGCTCCATCTGTTTGCTCCGCACCCACAGGGCTCCATCTGTTTGAAGCCACAAACAGAAAGGTCCAGTTTTCTCCTGGAGTTTCTCTTCCCCGGATTGAGGCGCGAGATGGCGGACAACCAGACTGAGAGAGCTTACCAAAAGCAGCCCACCATCTTCCAGAACAAGAAGAGGGTACTTGTGGGCAAAGGCAGCAAGGAAAAGCTTCCCCGCTACTATCGTAACGTAGGCCTGGGTTTCAAGACTCCACGCGAGGCCATTGATGGGACCTCCATTGACAAGAAGTGTCCATTCACAGGCAATGTGTCAATCCGGGGCCGGATCCTGACAGGTGTTGTGACTAAGATGAAGATGCAGCGGACCATTGTTATTCGCAGAGACTACCTGCACTACATCAGGAAGTACAACCGCTTTGAGAAACGACACAAGAACATGTCTGTTCACCTATCGCCCTGCTTCAGGGATGTACAGAATGGGGACAGTGTGACTGTGGGGGAGTGCCGGCCCCTCAGTAAGACTGTGCGTTTCAATGTCCTCAAAGTCACTAAAGCTGCAGGAGCCAAGAAACAGTTCCAGAAATTTTGAATATGATGTAAAGAAAATCAGCCGCAAAAAATCCTTTGTGAACAGACAAAACAAAAACAGCTTTCACAATGATGCAGTTTCAGCCAATGAGGGAGACCCGGGCTCAGCCCCGCCCCCATTCACTCTGATTGGTTGGAGGACCAGCTGCTCCTGCTCGGTCCTCCAGCCCCGCCCCCTTTTCCTTGGTCCGGAACCGCTGTCAATCACTGTCCGGTCATTGTGATGTGGAGCATGCGCAGTGCCGCTGGGAGCTCAGGATTGCGGCGGTGGGAATTTTCAGCTGATCCGACACCGCCGGGTGGGGAATGAGGGGGGATGGAGCCGGGGGGTGGGTTCGAGGCTTCATAAACACCCCGTGTCGGCCCCAAGCACCGAATACAAAGCTCGGGTGCGGGTTGTGAAGCGGGGAAATCAGCTCCCGCTTTTCCCCGGAACAGGCCCAGAATCCCCGCCGCCGTCTTTATCGGGAGCCTCTCCGGCTCGGCGCATGCGCACTGAGGAAGCCTCGAGCGAGGCTCCTCCCCTCATTCACTCCGATTGGTTGGAGGACCAGCCGCTCCCGCTCGGTCCTCCAGCCTCGCCGCCTCTTCCTATTGGTCCGGACCTGCTGTCAATCACTGCTTGGGCATTGTGAGGTGGGCGGGGAGGATTCACAAACGCCCGCTGGAGGCCCCAACACCCCCAATAAGACCCATTGGTTTTATTGTCAGTCTGCAGACAGGAGCTGGAGAACTGTTCACAATAAGAAGTCTCAACACCAGGTTAAAGACCAACAGGTTTATTTGGTAGCAAATGCCATAAGCTTTCAGAGTGCTGCTCCTTCGTCAGATGGAGTCTGACGAAGGAGCAGTGTTCACCCCAGTCCAACGCCGGCATCTCCACATCAGAACTGAACACAGGCAGAGGAGAGGGAGGGAGAAAACTGGGGGTGGAGGATAGAAATGGTGGAGATGGGTTTGGATTTCAGCCCAGGGAGGAGGGAGAGTGTGTGGGATGGGGATTTACAGATTTGGGGGAACAAGAGAGGAAAAAATGTTCCAGAGAAACTAGAATTGTCTGTTCAGAATTTCTATCCTGGACTGACGGTGATGACTTTTGTAAACTCTTTTTACGGGATCTTAGAAACGATGATTGCAGATGGGAAACTCAAACCAAACTTAAGTTTGACAGTCAGTTGGTTCATCATGACCTGAATATCATCACCTTTGAGGCTGAAAGGATAATTGTTCGTTTGTTCTGTCTGAGGGAAAATATTTTAAACATCAGTGTTACTGGAAAAGCACCAAGAGACACACGCACAGCTGAGTGAGAATGTTCCAGTGAACTGATTGCAGAAAGAGCTTTAACCAGTTCCACAGCCTGATAAAACATCACACCATTCACAGTGTGGACGAGCCTTCAACTAATCATCCAACCTGGAGAGACACAAGGACACCGGCACCATGGAACTGTGAGGACTGTGGGAAAGAATTCAGTTATAGATCCCAGCTGGAATACCATAGACACAGTCACAGTGGGGCCGATGCCTTGGAGAAACCGTGGAAATGTGAGGATTGTGGGAAAGGATTCAATTACCCATCCCTATTGGACAACCACTGGCGCACTCACACTGGGGAGCGGCCATTCACCTGTTCTGTGTGTGGAAAGGGATTTACTCAGCCAACTGGCCTCATGTTACACCAGCGCATTCACACTGAGGAGAGGCTGTTCAGCTGCACTCACTGTGGAAGAAGGTTCAGGTCTTCATCAGACCTCAGTCAACATCATCGCGTTCACACTGGGGAGAGGCCATTCACCTGCTCCATGTGTGGGAAGGGATTCACAAAGTCCTCCAACCTGGTGACACACCAGCAAATTCACTCTGAGGAGAAGCTGTTCAGCTGCACTTTCTGTGGAAAGAGGTTCAGGTATTCACACAGCCTCGAAGAACACCAGCGAATTCACACTGGGGAGAAGCCTTTCACCTGTTCAGTCTGTGGACAGGGATTCACTCAGTCATCCAGTCTGGTGAATCATCAGCGAGTTCACACTGGGGAGAGGCCATTCAGCTGCACCTCCTGTGGGAAGAGTTTCAAGCAGGCATATGCCCTCATTGAACACCAGTGAGTTCACACTGGGGAGAGACCATTCACCTGCTCGGTGTGTGGGAAGGGATTCACTGTGTCATCCAGCCTCAAGGCATACCAGCAAATTCACGCTGAGGACAAGCCATTCAGCTGCTCTGACTGTGGGAAGAGTTTCAGGACTTCATCTGCTCTCTTTGTACACCAGCGAGTTCACACTGGGGAGAGACCATTTGCCTGCTCTGTGTGTGGGAAGGGATTCACTCGGTCCTGCAACCTCGTGACACATGAGTGAATCCATATGTGACTGAGAGATTGGATTCAGCTGTTTCTGCTAATGTTCATTACATCCAGGATTGATAGTTGGACAATTTTAAGTTTGTTCCTGGTGATATTAACAACCCTATAACTGGCTGAAGTTTAATATTCTGTAGATGTCACTGACCTTCGAGGCTACAGTGTCCCTTTTTAAAGGCACCATCTGTGATCTTTCAGCTGAATTCAAGAACTCTCAACGGAAATTTGGTTGCAATAAGACTGAACTTTTTACTTCAATCCTAAATTGATCTTTGATGCAAAATCTACAATTCATTGTCTCCCAAGAATGTGGGTTCTCATCAAGTGGAGGTGACTTTGCCAGCTTGGGTACATTCACAGGATAGAGGATGGTCACTCCAGCGGCTCAGCAACAAGAGCCAACATCGAAAACAACAACTCACAACCAGACCTGAGAACCACTTCATATGTGGCACTTGAAGCAGAACCACCTCTCACAGATTGGTCTCTGCAGCCAACAGTATCAGTGAACCAGGGAGTGGGTGGGCCTTGAGGGTGCCAGTGACCAGGAGAGAAAACAATCTTCTTGATTTTGCACAGAGGGGCAAGAGAACTGAAGCCAGACAGACTGGAGGGAGGGAGGAAACAGGGAGTGGAGGACAGAAATGGTGGAGATGGTGAGATGGGTTTGGATTTCGGCCCAGGGAGGAGGGAGTGTGTGTGAGACGGGGATTTACAGATTTGGGGGAACAAGAGAGTAAAGAATGTTCCAGAGAAATTAGAATTGTCTGATATGAATTTCTATCCTGGACTGACCCGTGATTAATTTTGTCAACTCTTTTTACAGATCTTACAAGGGAAAGATTTTTAGATGCAAAACTCAAAACGAACATTTTGGTTTAACTCAATTATTCATCAACCTTTCAATGTGGAAGGAGAAATGTTTATCTGTGGAAAATATTTTAAACATCAGTGCAACTGGAGAAACACCGAGACACACACACCCGGGTGAGAGTGTTCCAGTGAACTGATTGCGGAAAGAGCTTTAACCAGTTACACATCCTGAAAAAAACATCATACCATTCACAGTGGGGAGCAAACACGTGTTCTGTATGTGGACGAGGCTTCAACTGATCTCTAGGCTGGAGAGACAGGAAGAGACCCAGACCATGGAGAAACCTTGGAAATGTGGGGACTGTGGGAAGGGATTCAAGTCTTCTTTCCGGCTGGAAATCCATCGACGCAGTCACACCGGGGAGAAGCCATTCGTCTGTTGTGTGTGTGGGAAGGGATTTACCAAGACAACCTACCTGATGTTACACCAGAGAATTCACACTGAGGAGAGGCCCTTCAGCTGCACTTACTGTGGGAAGAAGTTCAACAGCACATCCAGCCTCGCTACACACCAGCGGATTCACACTGGGGTGAAGCCGTTCACCTGCTCTGTGTGCGGTGAGAGATTCACTCGGTCATCCGGCCTTTGGACACATCAGCGAATTCACACCGAGGAGAAACCGTTCAGCTGCACATCCTGTGGAAAGAGTTTTGGACAGTCATCCACCCTGACTGCTCACCAACGCACTCACACCGGGGAGAGACCGTTCAGCTGCTCCATATGTGGGAAGAAATTCTCCCAGTCATTCGATCTGGTGAGACACCAGCGACTTCACACCGGGGAGAGACCGTTCACCTGCTCGGTGTGTGGGAAGGGATTCGCTCAGTTATTCACACTCCAGTCCCACCACCGCACTCACACGCAGGAGAATCCATTCAGCTGCAGTACCTGTGGAAAGAGTTTCAACCAGTCATCCAACCTTCTGACTCACCAATGCACTCACTCTGGGGAGAGGCCTTTCACCTGCTCCTTGTGTGGAAAGGCATTCACAAGGTCCACCAGCCTGCTGAGACACCAGCAAATTCATAATAGACTGAAAGGATTGGATTCTGCTTTTAATCACAGCGAGGATTGATAGTCTGACAATATTAGTTCGATTTTCCTGATTAACATCCCTATAACTGGCTGGAGTTTAATATTCTGGAGATGTCATAGAAACATAGAAACCCTACAGTGCAGAAGGAGGCCATTCGGCCCATCGAGTCTGCACCGACCACAATCCCACCCAGGCCCTACCCCCACATATTTTACCCGCTAATCCCTCTAACCTACGCATCCCAGGACTCTAAGGGACAATTTTTAACCTGGCCAATCAACCTAACCCGCACATCTTTGGACTGTGGGAGGAAACCGGAGCACCCGGAGGAAACCCACGCAGACACGAGGAGAATGTGCAAACTCCACACAGACAGTGACCCGAGCCGGGAATCGAACCCGGGACCCTGGAGCTGTGAAGCAGCAGTGCTAACCACTGTGCTACCGATGTCACTGATTTTCAGGACTGCAATGTCCCTTTTTAAAAACACCTTGTGTGATCTTCCACCTTAATTCTAGAATCCTCAACAGAACCTGTTTAAACTAAAATTATGAACTTTACCTCAATCCTAAATTAATCTTTGATGCAAATCAGTGTGTGAATCATTCCTGATTAACATCCCCTATTGGAAAGTGCTGATTAATCCTTGCTGACAATTCTGAGTGACGTCTTCTCAATGACACCTCCATTATGAAGGAACCTAAACAAAATTCCATGAATTCCAATGAAAGGTTATACAGACACAGTAAACATTTACATAAAAACTTTAACAATCAGCATTGATATTGATGAAACTTGGAAGTTGCTGAGTTCAATCATTTCTGACACAGCAGCAGCAACATTTGGTAAAGGTGGAACCCACAACAAAGACCGGTTTGAGACCCACTCAGCAGAGATGACACCTGTCATTGAAGCAAAAAAAAGCCAACCTGATGGACAACATAAACCCAACAGCTGGAACATTGCATCAGTTGAAAGAAGTGTTGAAACAGGGAGATACGCGGCTAATAAACACCGGACAATCCGACACCAATAATTCCAAACTGCCTGTGATAATGAATATCTCTGTTGTGTTTGATGGGATCAAGAAAGTGGTGCTACCAGCACCAAACTTGGCCCCCTGAAATTGGCAGATGGTGATGTTTTCATCGACAGAAGTCCCGCTGGTTTGAAGTTTAAAGTTTTAAAATTTATTTATTGTCACAAATAGGCTTACGTTAACACTGCAACGAAGTTACTGTGAAAATACCCAAGGCGCCACATTCCGGCACCTGTTCGGGTGCACTGAGCGAGAATTTCAAATTGTGGGAGGAAACCGGAGCACCCAGAGGAAATCCATGCAGACATAGGGCGAACATGCAGACTCCGCACAGCCAGTGATCCAAGCCGGGAATCAAACCTCAGTCCCTGCGCTGTGAGGCAGCAGTGTTAACCACTGTGCCACCGGGCCTGTGAACTATACTGAGACACAGACATCACACAGTCTCTGTTTGATTCTCCTGCAGTTTCCTGTCATGGTTGAGTTCTGATGTGGAGATGCCGGCGTTGGACTGGGGTAAACACAGTAAGAGTTTTAACAACACCAGGTTAAAGTCCAACAGGTTTATTTGATAGCTAATGGCATTTGCTAACAAATAAACCTGTTGGACTTTAACCTGGTGTTGTTAAAACTCTTACATGGTTGAGTTCAACAAGGAACCCTCAACATTTGAGCTGGAAAAGGCCATTGATTGCTGAGCAAGTAGAAAGGCTCCCAGCAAGGATGGAATTCCAGCTGAACTGCTCAAACACAAAGTCCCATCCACTGCCACATCTTCACAACCTCCTCCTCTTTTGGGGTGTGAGACTGGTTCACAGGAGATATGTGACATGAAAATTTTCACAATATACAGAAACAGCAGTGATAGAGATTGCAACAACTACAGGGACATCTCACTCCTTAGCATCACTGGGAAGGCCTTCGCAAGGGTCATGTTTAAAAGACTCCAGCTACTTGCAGACTGAGTGTATCCAGAAGCACAGTGCGGTTTCTGTGCTGACAGATCTGCAGCGAACATGATCTTCTCCACACACCAGTGACAAGAGAAGTGAACAATTGGTATTGAATCTAAAATGCTGCCAGCTCCTGTGCTGAGAAAAGTGAAATGTTCTAATTACTGAGTGAAAGTGAACCTGAAAGTGAATCACAATTTACTTGTACAATTGGAAAAGGTGCGAAAATGTTTGATTCCCTGAAAATCAACTTCAGCTTTGAAGTTTTGTCTCGAAACTCACAAGCTGTGAGAGGGTCCACCCTCTTTAACTCTTTCGTCTAAGAAGGTTGAAGAGGTACCTTTTTTGGTTTATTTTTTCTTGAGTTATACCAGTTATTTGGAAAGACACTTGAAGAAAAACAAAAAAAACATTTGGGCAAAATAAGATCGAAATGGTGATAGGTTCATTTTTGACCTGAGAATCAAATTGACACAATTGTGCATACTTGTGAGCATTTGCTTCACCCTTTTACGATCAGGCAGCACGGTGACAATTTAATCCAAAGATTCTGTTTTTGAAGATTTTATTTCATCTGATTTGTTGTCATTTAAGACAGAATTCCTGGGAACGGGAGATTTGAGTGTTCCCCCCCCCCCCCAAACTGATACATCTGTCTCTGATCTCAATTACACCATTGTGTGAGAGTCTAACTGGACAGTAAAGTTTCCGCAGTCTCCTGAAACAGACAGAATGGGAAGCCCCATTTGGAATCAAAGATGGAAAAAATTCACACCAGCGATTGGGATTTGGAATAATTCACTCTGGGACTCGTTCAATGGAACAGACGAACTGGATATCCACGTACATTCTAGTGAAGTTAGGAAAGTGGAGATGAGACAAGTAATAGTTTTCCCTTGGAGATGTTTGTATTCTTGCTTGTGAACTTAAAATCAAAACTGAATCTGATAATCTGGCCACTACCTGAAGGAAGAAACTATTGGAACCAAAGAGAGAGATAAGCAAACATCTTCATAGAGAGACCACCTTAATATCACTTGAAAATTTGAGTGACTGTCTTAGACAGCACATGGACCCATTATTTTGGGATACCGGTGTGAGTGTGCAGATGTGATATGTTTCTCGGACCGGGGACACAGATTCAAGATAAGTGGCAGTAGGTGTAGAGGGGACATGAGAAAAAACTTTTTTATGCAGAGGGTGGTGGGTGACTGGAATTTGCTGCCTGAGGTGGTGGTGGAGGCAGAGACCCTAAACTCTTTTAAAATGTACCTGGATCTACACCTTAAGTGCTGCCAGCTACTGAGCTATTGGCCGGGTGCAGGAGGTGGGATTAGAAAGGGCAACGGGGTGTCCTCGGGCTGGCATGGACAAGATGGGCCAAATGACCTCCTTTTGTGCTATAACTTTTCTATGGTTCTATGTGGTGTAACTAACTCTGCCATTCGATCATGGCTGATATGCTCCTCATCCCCATTTTCCTGCCTTCTCCCCATAATCCTTCATCCCATAACCAATTAAAAATCTGTCTAACTCCTTAAATTTACTCACTATCCCAGCATCCACTACACTTCGGGGTAGCGAATTCCACAGATTCACAATCCTTCGGGAGAAGTAGTTTCTCCTCATCCTTATCCTGAGACTATGATTTCTCATCCTAGAATGCCCCACAAGAGGAAGCATCCACTCCATGTCAACTTTATCCATACCTTTTATCATCTTGTAAACCTCAATTTGATCTCGCCTCATTCTTCTAAATTCCAGAGAGTATAAGCCTAAACTGTTCAATCTCTCTTCATACAACAAACCCCTCATCTCTGGAATCAATCTGGTGAACCTCCTCTGAACTGCCTCCAATGCAACAACATCTTTCCTCAAATAAGGAGGCCAAAACTGTGCACAATACTCCAGGTGCGGCCTCACCAATGCCTTGTACAGTTGCAACAATACTTCCTTACATTTATAATCTATTCATTTAACTATAAATGCCAACATTCTAATTTGCTTTCTTTATTATCTGTTGTACCTGCATGCTAGTTTTCTGTGACTCATGAGGACACCCAGATCCCTCTGCACCGGAGCATCCCTGAGTCTCTCACCATTTAGATAATAAGTTGCAAGGGAGAAGATGGAATAGAATCTGGAGAAAGGTGAGAGTTCAGAGCTCAGAAAAAGAGTCTGGTCCGGCTGGTATAGTGGAAGGGAGGGAAGCAGCAGAGGCAGCTGATCAGGTTGTCTCAATCTTACAAAGAAGCTCCATGAGCTCCTCACACTTGTTAGAGGTGAGGATGGAGGAGACAGGGGAGAGGGAGAGATTTTTAAAAGGAGCTAACTCGTGTTAGAGATATTAAAAAGACTCGACACACTGCGTGTTTAACACAAAGCTGATTTATGTGACTTTTATCCAGAACATTATCCCCTGTAACTGGGCTGGCATTTATAAATACCAGCAGAAACAGACTCCAATGAGCATTGCTCAGTGCTGGATGTGATTATCTACACAATCCAATCACTGTAATTACTTGTGAACTCGCTGGTGTCTCAGCAGGTTGCCTGAGTGAATGAATCCCTTCCCACACTTGGAGCAGGTGAATGGTCTCTCCCCAGTGTGAACTCGCTGGTGTACAGTGAGTTGAGATGATCGTCTGAACCCAGTCCCACAGTAAGAGCACCTGAATGGCTTCTCGTTAGTGTGAACATGTTGGTGGGACACCAGTTCCCCAGAACTTTTAAAGCATTTCCCACAGCCTGGGCATTGAAAAGGTCTCTCATCCGTGTGAACTCTTTGATGCGACACTTGTTCCCGAGAACTCTTAAAGCACTTCCCACATTTTCTGCATTTAAAAGGTCTCTCATCAGTGTGAATCTGCTGGTGTTTCAGCAGGTGGGTTGACTGAATGAATCCTTTCCCACACTCGGAACAGGTGAAAGGCCTCTCCCCGGTGTGAACCCGCTGGTGCAGGAGCAGGCTGTATGACTGAGTGAAGCCTAGCCCACACTCGAGGCAGATGAACGGTCTTTCCCCAGTGTGACTGCGTCGATGCGTTGCCAGTTCAGACGGGTAATTAAACGCCTTCCCACAGTCCCCACATTTCCATGGTTTCTCCTTGCTGTGACTGCGAATGTGTTTCGCCAGGCCAGATGATCGACTGAAACCTCGTTCACACACACAACACGTGTACAGTTTCTCCCCACTGTAAATAGAGTTTTTTCCTTCCATCTTCAAAATCCAATAATATTCAGGTTATGATAAACTCCACAACTCTGTCAGATTTTGATGTGATGCTTGGGTGGAATTTCCCAACTGCAAATACTCCTCTTCTAATTGCCTGTGAAATTGATTTAAAACGGAAAAAAGAGAGTGAGAAAGAGCCCACAAAAACACAAAGGCAGATTGTGAAATTGAGCTGAATGAATCTGGTAATTTGTGGGGCCGGCACAAGGAAAAAGTGACCATGAAAATTGCTGAATTGTCATAAAAACCAACTGGTTTACGCATGGCCGTACCTGGGGTTAGAGAAAATGGGCAGGGTTTTTGCTCGCTCTCTGCGCTGTGTTTTGTGGAGATGGGAGGCCGCAGGCCGCCTGCTGGTGACAGGATCTTATGATCTCACCGTTGTCAATGGGGCTTCCTGTTGAACACACCCCTCACTCTGGGAGACCCGCAGCAGGGGTGCACTGTCGGCGGAACCGTAAGATCCTGCCGGTGAGAACAGCAGCAAGATTTCGACGAATGTTTCATGATGTACATAATGATTTCCAGGAGTAAAAACAGTGCAGAATTTGATGGTCAATGTAAGATTAGAAGTGGAAGAGAAATGGACAAGAACACAGAAATAAACCATTCCTGACTGAAAAATACTGTGGGTTAGGTTGATCGGCCATGGTAAATTGTCCCGTAGTGTCAGGGGATTAGCAGGGTAAATACATCGGATTACAGGGATAGGGCTTGGTTGGGATTGTTGTCGATGCAAGCTCAACAGGCCAAATGGCCTCCTGCACTGTAGAGATTCTATGATTCTAAGATAAAGCTACTAAACCAGCAGCATAACTAAAATACAACCATTATTAGAGGCAGAGGAAGTTAGACAATGACAGAGAGGTGATCAGGGAGGGCAGAGGTGAAACAGAGCAATGAATGGACATGGAATCAGATCCACAGTAGTCAGAACAGCCCCAGAGAGGTGGAACCAGAGTACAGATAACAGAGCACATCATTTAAAACTCTAAATTGTGGGTGAATGGTCACAAACACTCACCTCTGAAACAATTTAACTGATTTCAATATTAAAATCTCCTGCTAGAGCCTGCAGCTGGAAAGATATCAGAAGCATTGGCATCAGAGAAAAATCTCCCATTTGAAGAAATCCCCGGGGAGCGGGGGTGATGTCACTGTGCAATTGTAAGTGTGTGATGAGATCACAGACAGGAACACAGAATACCTGGGTCTGTGCAAACCAGTGATCACCACACATTATGGAGGATGTGAGGCTCCTTGACAGGGTGCAGAGGAGATTTATCAAAATGGTTCCAGAGATGAGGAATTATAGTTACAATGTTAGGCTGGATAACTTGGGGTTGTTCTCCTTGGAGCAAAGTAGATTGATAGAGGTGTACAAGGGTACATGGAGGTGTCAAAGTTTACATGCTCTGTTTACACGTGTACAAGCTCTGACTATGGGTCATCCAGTCTCAAAACATTGGTTCTATTCTCTCTCCACAGATGCTGTCAGATCTGCTGAGATTTTCCAGCATTTATTGTTTTTACTTTCCCTTTCTTTTTCCTTCTGTGTCACCGCTCTGCCTCATCAATAAGACATTGGGACTCAGAGGGTTGATGCAGTTTAATGGACATGTTCGCTTCTCGGCCTTTTGGCTAAGATCAAGTGTAGTATTGACATGCTGTGCTTGGTTGAAGTCATGAGGTTACATTTTAGCTGCATTTGAAGCAATTTTTAAAAGCGGCATCTCGGCCTTTTGGCTAAGATGCAAATGAGATCAAGCCTTGGAGGAGGAGCTATGCCTACTCCAATCAGCTTGGATCAGGTAGATCAAGCCCAATAAGAAGTTTAACAACACCAAGTTAAAGTCCAACAGGTTTATTTGGTAGCAAATGCCACGAGCTTTCGGAGTGCTGCCCCCTCGTCAGGTGGAGTGGAGATCTGCTTACAAACAGGGCATGATGTGGACATGCCGGTGTTGGACTGGGGTAAGCACAGTAAGAAGTCTCACAACACCAGGTTAAAGTCCAACAGGTTTATAAACCAGTTGGACTTTAACCTGGTGTTGTGAGACTTCTTACAAACAGGGCATACAGAGACATAAACTCAATTTACAGAATAATGATTGGAATGCGAATCCTTACAGGTAATCAAGTCTTAAAGGTACAAACAACGTGAGTGGAGAGAGCGTTATCACAGGTTAAACAGACGTGAATTGTCTCCAGACAGGACAGCCAGTGAGATTCTGCAAGTCCAGGCAAGCTGTGGGTTTAGAACATAGAACATAGAACATAGAACATAGAAAGCCACAGCACAAACAGGCCCTTCGGCCCACAAGTTGCGCCGATCACATCCCCACCTCTAGGCCTATCTATAGCCCTCAATCCCATTAAATCCCATGTACTCATCCAGAAGTCTCTTAAAAGACCCCAACGAGTTTGCCTCCACCACCACCGACGTCAGCCGATTCCACTCACCCACCACCCTCTGAGTGAAAAACTTACCCCTGACATCCCCCCTGTACCTACCCCCCAGCACCTTAAACCTGTGTCCTTTCGTAGCAACCATTTCAGCCCTTGGAAATAGCCTCTGAGAGTCCACCCTATCCAGACCCCTCAACATCTTGTAAACCTCTATCAGGTCACCTCTCATCCTTCGTCTCTCCAGGGAGAAGAGACCAAGCTCCCTCAACCTATCCTCATAAGGCATGCCCCCCAATCCAGGCAACATCCTTGTAAATCTCCTCTGCACCCTTTCAATGGCTTCAACATCTTTCCTGTAATGAGGTGACCAGAACTGCGCGCAGTACTCCAAGTGGGGTCTAACCAGGGTCCTATAAAGCTGCAGCATTATCTCCCGACTCCTAAACTCAATCCCTCGATTAATGAAGGCTAGTACGCCATACGCCTTCTTGACCGCATCCTCCACCTGCGAGGCCGATTTAAGAGTCCTATGGACCCGGACCCCAAGGTCCTTCTGATCCTCTACACTGCTAAGAATGGTACCCTTCATTTTATACTGCTGCTCCATCCCATTGGATCTGCCAAAATGGATCACTACACACTTATCCGGGTTGAAGTCCATCTGCCACTTCTCCGCCCAGTCTTGCATTCTATCTATGTCTCGCTGCAACTTCTGACATCCCTCCAAACTATCCACAACACCACCTACCTTGGTGTCGTCAGCAAACTTACCAACCCATCCCTCCACTTCCTCATCCAGGTCATTTATGAAAATGACAAACAGCAAGGGTCCCAGAACAGATCCCTGGGGCACTCCACTGGTCACTGACCTCCATGCAGAGAAAGACCCCTCCACAGCCACCCTCTGCCTTCTGCAGGCAAGCCAGTTCTGGATCCACAAGGCAACAGCCCCTTGGATCCCATGCCCTCTCACTTTCTCAAGAAGTCTTGCATGGGGGACCTTATCGAACGCTTTGCTGAAGTCCATATAGACCACATCCACCGCTCTTCCTTCGTCAATGTGCTTGGTCACATTTTCAAAGAACTCAACCAGGCTCGTAAGGCACGACCTGCCCCTGACAAAGCCGTGCTGACTACTTTTGATCATACTAAACTTCTCTAGATGATCATAAATCCTGTCTCTCAGGATCCTCTCCATCAACTTACCAACCACTGAGGTTAGACTCACCGGTCGGTAATTTCCCGGGCTGTCCCTGTTCCCTTTCTTGAATATAGGGACCACATCCGCAATCCTCCGGAACCTCTCCCGTCTCCATCGACGATGCAAAGATCATCGCCAAAGGCTCCGCAATCTCCTCCCTCGCCTCCCACAGTAACCTGGGGTACATCCCATCCGGTCCCGGCGACTTACCAACCTTGATGCCATTCAATAGTTCCAACACATCCTCTTTCTTTATGTCCACATGCTCGATCCTTTCTGTCCTCCGCAATCCAGCAGTACAACCACCCAGATCCCTTTCCACCGTGAATACCGAGGTAAAGTATTCATTAAGCAGCTCCGCCATTTCTAACGGTTCCGCACAAACTTTTCCCCCTTCACCTTTTAAGGGTCCTATGCCTTCACATCTCATCCTTTTACTCTTGACATATTTGTAGAAAGCAGACAGATCAAGCCCAAGACAGGAGGTGAGAGCCCTGTCTTGTCAGCTTGGATCGGGAATGTCTCAACTTGTTGAGACTCTGAATTGGACTTAATTTGATTGAATTGGAATAGAAACAAAAAAAATGGACAAGCTGTCTCCATTCTGAACTGGGGGAACAAGCTCCTCCCACTGATTGACAACATTGCCCTCGACAAACATGGCGGCCGCACGTGCGCACTGCTGCATATTGCCCCCAATAAAGATGGCGAACGTTAACCCGGGACGAACATGAGGAGCTGCAGCCCTGCTCGGTACAAACTGGGTCCGGGAAGCTCTCTTCCGCGGTTTGCGGCTTACACAACATATTTACGTAGCGTTTCCACCCACCTGGACGATCCATTGCTCTCTCCGTACCTCCAATCACCTCGAACAGATTTCCGAGCCCAAAACAAAAGCAGCTGTCCATCGCCATTACTCTGTGCGCATGCGCCGATCAAAGCTGGCCCCGCCCCTCATTCGCTCCTATTGGTTGGAGGACCGGCCGCTCCAGATCGGTCCTCCAGCACTGCCCCCTCTTCCCATTGGTCCGCGCTGCCGTCAATCAGCTGGGCATTGTGACGGTAACTTGCTGCTTGTCCAATAACAAGTGACAGAGTCTCAGTGTAACAATGACACACACAGACTCCAATACAATCAGAGTGGGGATGGAGCACAGAGACAACACAGCAAAGCACTGACTTACTCTGTGTAACAATGACACACACAGGCTCCAATACAATCAGAGTGGGGATGGAGCACAGAGACAACACAGCAAAGCACTGACTTACTCTGAATGTAACAAATACAATGTTTGTTCAAATAATAAGTCACGTTGCAGTATGTTAGTGAACACAGCATTTGATCCAATGTAATGGTAATACAGTCAGTATCTAGTGCACCATAACCAAAGTTTAGGCTTTATTTGATGGTGTGAGTGAGTCATGGTCTATTGATATAATGTATTTAGATTCCAGTGTGTGTTACTCTGCCACTGTCAGTATCAGACAATAACCTGTCTGTTATTCCAATTCTGCTGTATTTTACAACTGCAGCTCCTGGGGCTGATTGGAGTCTGGTATAATAATCACAAAGGTCGGTTTCAGTGTCTCTGAGGTCATTTAACTGCAGGTAATCTGACATTAAGGGAGACAAGAGGCCCAACAAACATTTGATTACAATAGGAGAACAAGGTGTAAGGGAGCAATGATATTTTAAGGTGTCTGTGTTATGGTGAGTGATAAAATAGAAGTGGAAACATCATGACAGATACATGTGACTGACTCGGCCTGACTGAGAGCTGTTATACTCGAGGCGAGACTAATGAGGACATGGGGAACTCCAGGGATTTCTGATATCTGAGGTGTGTCTGTTAGAGGAACTAAAAATAATCAGTTCCTTCTCATGGTTATCTGCAGTTCTCAAGTTACACAGACACACAGGAAACAGGTCTGATAGCTCATCAAACCCAACGTTTTAATATTCAGTTTGAGACACATTGTGACTGAAAAGATCAAATATTAAAACCTTAGGGGCGAAACATTCAGAATGTCACAAAGATGAGTGAACTGTCCAATTAATCCCATTCACCATAACTCTGCCAATTTACCTTCTGCAAGTATTTATCCAATTCCCTTTGAAAGTTAATATTAAACCTGCTTCTAGCACCTGTCAGTTTGTGCATTCCAGATCATATCAAGTTATTGTGTAAAAAATTCTCCTTATCACCCCTTCCAGTTCCGTTGTTAATTATATTAAATCTCTGTGTCCTCTGCTTACAGACCCTCCTGCACCTGGGAAATAGATTCTCTCCATCGACAGACTTCCTGCTCCTGGGAAATAGTGTCAATGGAGAGAAACTATCATAAATCATTTGTCATTTTAAACATCTCTATTAAATCACCCCATCACATTCCCTAATCTAAGATGGAAAGCCCATGTTTTTCCTGCCCTCAAGAATTATATGGACTCAAAATGTTAACTGTTTCTCTCTGAACAGATGCCGCCGGACCTGCCGGGTTTTTCTGCTTTTCTCCCTGCTTTTCCTTCGAAAATCAATCAGAAACTCTTCATGATTTTGAACATCTTGATTAAATAGGAACACA
This sequence comes from Mustelus asterias, assembly GCF_964213995.1. Taxonomy (NCBI): domain Eukaryota; kingdom Metazoa; phylum Chordata; class Chondrichthyes; order Carcharhiniformes; family Triakidae; genus Mustelus; species Mustelus asterias. The sequence goes on from NW_027590786.1 coordinate 62,647, forward strand.
CAGAGCCTGAGAAAGATACAGAGGGGGAGAGAGAGACGGAAAGACTGAGAGAAAAATTGAGGAAGAATTTAAAAAGCAGAAAGATGAGGTGGTCAAAAATAAAAGTTGAGAAACAGAAGAAACAAGCAATACAGAGAGAACAATCTAGAATAAAAGGGAGCAGGCTATCAGTTCCCAGCTGTGGGGAGCAGAGGGAACTCAGTAACTGATCCACAGACACAGCTGGTTATATCTGCGAATGGAAACTCTGAACAGAAATAACAGGCTCATTTGTAAATGTCACCACAATGTGATCTGTGTGACTCTGCCCTGACTCTGTGGACAGATATAGGTCACATTGACAGATGTTCTCACCAGATTGTGGTCCCTGGATTTATTTTCTGCTCAGAAGTGAGATGTGAGGTTTGGAACCGGCAGCAGAGAAACAGGAAGTTGTGTTACCTGAGAATGAAACAGCCGGTGTCAGTTTGATGTTATCACCGTGAACAGTCTTCCTTCCTGTGAGGCTGAACTCACTCTGACAGCATCAAGAACAACCACACAGATTGCTGCCAGTCTCAGCATTACATTCACCTCCATTCCCATTTTAAACAATAAAGAAAGGAGATTATTTGGACTTTTAACACATTCACTGAATTGGGAGATGGACTGAGGGTCATCACTGGGAGAAGTGAGGAGGAATTAGAGAACAAATGAGTTTTCCCAAAGAGGGTTATTAGAAAAGAGGAGATTTAAAGTGAGTCAGGGCCTGTCAGAGGAAGTGGGAGAGAGAAACAGAGAGGATTGAATCTCCATCAATTAAATGTTTTCTCAGACAGCGAAGAGAGATGAAGTTTGTTTGTGCTTTTTCAGAGAGAGGTAATGAGAGAGAGAAAAGAATGAATAAGTTTGAGCAGATCTGAAATAGGAAGGTTAAATGAGTGAGTGTTTGAAAGAAAGATAGAGAGACATTAAGTGATGAACACAGTATCTGAGAGGAGAGAGGTTAAGTAAATGTGAGAGAGGAACGAGGTTAGAATGTAAGAGAGATGGAAGGTGAGGTGTGAGTGAATGCCTGGAGAGAGAGAGAGAGAGAGAGAGACGTTCAGTGAGTGTGAGAGAGATGTTGAGCGATTGAGTTTCTGAGAGAGAGGAGATGTTAAGTGAATGATTGTCTAAAAGAGAGGAGAGGAGGTTCACACCCAGGGGTCACTGAGAATGATCAAAATAAGGAGATCACCCAGAAAACTACCAACAGGAAACTTCAGCTGAACACATCACTCATTCTTAAATGATCAGTCAGGGCTCTGATGCTGCTCAGCTTCTCTCTGTTCTGTTTATACTGGTTAAAGGCTGATAGGAGTGAGGTTTATTTAAAAGGATAGTGTATGGGAAGCACACATCAACAAAACTGAGAATTCTTGGACACACACTGCAGCTCCTTCTCTATCTGGGAATCAAATTGTTGTCTCATTGTCCCAGCAGTTAACAGGCTCCTTTGAACGTCTCCAGCTCCTCCTTTAATGCAGACTTCAACCAATTTATTTGAAGCCAGTTTCTGTTCAATAAACCAGGACTGACACACACACATTAAAATGTTTTAGACTTTTTTTCATTTTTAGTCTGGAAACCTAAACCTGCCGTTTCACTCTCAGTCAGGAATAGATCCCAGTTTTACACCAATCTTTGACAGCACGTTTCCAGCATTCACCGTTGTTCTTCCTGACTCTAAACACAGTTGTAAAGGAGCTTCTGTTCCGGGTCTAGGAGCTCTGAACCATGGAAAAGAACGACTGGGACACATTTCTTACACACCTCAGGATTCACCCACACGGGGACTTTGCTGTCAGTGAAAAGTGACGAAAAAGACCAAAGTGCTGTTTGTCCCTCTCAGTGAGCCCCTGAAGGACTGGGTCAAGAATGAAGTTCTGTTCCTACTGTATGATCCTCCCTCAGATTGCCCTTTCTGAGCTCCAGCCTCGTGACGTTAAACACTCAAATGGAAAAGACAAAAATCTACAACAATGATTCAATCAAATGTCTATTTCACATTTATTCAGAATATCAAACCTCAACAGAGGAAAAAAGTCAGAGAGAACATGATTCAGACCTGGATATGATTAACAGCATCGATAAGTGTAGAATCCAAACCTTGCAGTCGTTTGTGAACTTGCTGGTGTGTTAGCAGGTTAGAAATCATAGAAATCATAGAAACCCTACAATGCAGAAGGAGGCCATTCAGCCCATCGAGTCTGCACCGACCACAATCCCAACCAGGCCCTACCCCCACATATTTACCCGCTAATCCCACTAACCTACGCATCTCAGGGGCAATTTTTTTAACCTGGCCAATCAACCTAACCCGCACATCTTTGGACTGTGAGAGGAAACCGGAGCACCCGGAGGAAACCCACGCAGACACAGGGAGAACGTGCAAACTCCACACAGACAGTGACCCGAGCCGGGAATCGAACCCGGGACCCTGGAGCTGTGAAGCAGCAGTGCTAACCACTGTGCTACCGTGCTACCGTTAGATGACTGAATAAATCCCTTTCCACAGATGTTACATGTGAACGGCCTCTCCCCAGTGTGAACTCACTGGTGGTTCAATAGGTTGGGTGAAAGAGTGAATCCCTTCCCACATACGGAGCAAGTGAATGGCCCTTCCTCACTGTGAACCTGCTGGTGTGTCAGAAGGTTGTATGAACGGGTGAATCCCTTCCCACATTCAGAGCAGGTGAACGGTCGATCCCCTGTATGGAGCTGCTGGTGTATCAGAAGGTTGGATGAATTAATGAATCCCTTCCCAGGGATTCTGAGCAGGTGAAGGGCCTCTCCCCAGTGTGAATTCTCTGGTGGTTCAGTTGGGCAGATGGGCGGCTGAATCCCTTCCCCCACACACAGCAGGTGAATGGCCTCTCCCCAGTGTGAGTATATTGGTGCATTAACAGATCCTTTTTGTTTTTAAAGCCCTTCTCACAGTCAGAACAATTAAAAAGTTTGTTATCAGAGTGAACAAGTTGATGTGTCTGCAGGTGGGATGACTGAATGAATCCTTTCCCACACACAGAGCAGGTGAACGGTCTCTCCCCAGTGTGAATGCGTTGGTGTGTCAGCAGATCTTTTTTGCATTTAAAACTCTTCTCAGTCAGAACATGGAAACAGTCTCTCATCAGTGTGAACAAGTTGGTGTGTCACAATGTGGGATGAGCGAGTGAATCCCTTCCCACACACAGGGCAGGTGAACAGCCTCTCCCCAGTGTGAACCCGTTGGTGAGTCAGAAGGTTGTATGAATGGGTGAATCCCTTCCCACAAACGGAGGAGGTGAACGGTCTCTCCCCAGTGTGACTACAGCAATGAACTTCCAGTTGTGATGGGAAACCGAATCCTTTCCCGCACTCCACACATTTCCACGGTTTCTCCATGGTGCTGGTGCCCTTGTGTTTCTCCAGGTTGGATGATCAGTTGAAACCTCGTCCACACACACAACATACATGTAGTTTCACCCTGCTGTGAATTGTGTGATGTTCTTTCAGACTGTTAAAGATCTTTCCTCAGTCAGTTCACTGGAACACTCTCAATCGGGTGTGTGTTTGTTTCACTGCTTTTACGGTCACACTGATGTTTAAAATCTTTGCCGACAGACAGAAGAGTCAAACATTTCTCCTCCCATATTCAAAGACCAATGATATTCAGCTCCGAATGAACAAAATGACTTTGCGAGTCATGATGTTCGGTTTGAGTTTTCTGTCTGCCAATCCTCCACTTCCAATATCCTGTAAAAAAAATTTGGAAAAGTCATCAGCGTCAGTCCGGGATAGAAATTCTGAACAGACAATTCTAGTTTCTCTGGGACATTTTTTCCTCTCTTGTTCCCCCAAATCTGTAAATCCCTGTCCCACACACTCTCCCTCCTCCCTGGGCTGAAATCCAAACCCATCTCAATGGGTGAGGGTGTGACGTCACAATGGAATGGGTGAGGGTTCCAGATGAGCTGAGACAGGGCTGGAGTCGGGCGATGGCACTGACATGTGGCCCGGTGGCACAGTGGTTAGTGCAGCTGCCTAACAGCGCCAGGGACCCGGGTTCAATTCCAGCCTCGGGTTGCTGTGAGGAATTTGCACATTCTCCCTGTGTCTGTGTGGGTTTTCTCCAGGTGCTCCGGTTTCCTCCCACAGTCCAAAGATCTGCAGGTTAGACGGATTGGCCATGATAAATTAAATTAACCCTTGGCATCAGCAGGATTGTATTCTGTAACTTGATTTTAGAACATAGAGAACATAGAAAAACAATGGAATACATAGACATAGAACAGTACAGCACAGAACAGGCCCTTCGGCCCACGATGTTGTGCCGAGCTTTATCTGAAACCAAGATCAAGCTATCCCACTCCCTATCATCCTGGTGTGCTCCATGTGTCTATCCAATAACCGCTTAAATGTTCCTAAAGTGTCTGACTCCACTATCACTGCAGGCAGTCCATTCCACACCACAACCACTCTCTGCATAAAGAACCTACCTCTGATATCCTTCCTATATCTCCCACCACGAACCCTATAGTTATGCCCCCTTGTAATAGCTCCATCCACCCGAGGAAATAGTCTTTGAACGTTCACTCTATCTATCCCCTTCATCATTTTATAAACCTCTATTAAGTCCCCCCTCAGCCTCCTCCGCTCCAGAGAGAACAGCCCCACCTCCCTCAACCTTTCCTCATAAGACCTACCCTCCAAACCAGGCAGCATCCTGGTAAATCTCCTCTGCACTCTTTCCAGCGCTTCCACATCCTTCTTATAGTGAGCTGACCAGAACTGCACACAATATTCCAAATGTGGTCTCACCAAGGTTCTGTACAGTTGCAGCATAACCCTACGGCTCTTAAACTCCAACCCCCTGTTAATAAAAGCTAACACACTATCGGCCTTCTTCACAGCTCTATCCACTTGAGTGGCAACCTTTAGAGATCTGTGGATATGGACCCCAAGATCTCTCTGTTCCTCCACAGTCTTCAGAACCCTACCTTTGACCCTGTAATCCACATTTAAATTAGTCCTACCAAAATGAATCACCTCACAATTATCATGGAATGGGTGAGGGTGTGACGTCACAATGGAATGGGTGAGGGTGTGACGTCACAATGGAATGGGTGAGGGTGTGACATCACAATGGAATGGGTGAGGGTGTGACGTCACAATGGAATGGGTGAGGGTGTGACGTCACAATGGAATGGGTGTGGGTGTGACGTCAGAATGGAATGGGTGAGGGTTCCAGATGAGCTGAGACTGGGCTGGAGTCGGGCGATGGCACTGACATGTGGCCCGGTGGCACAGTGGTTAGTGCAGCTGCTTAACAGCACCAGGGACCCGGGTTCAATTCCAGCCTCGGGTCGCTGTCTGTGCAGAGTTTCTACATTCTCCCCGTGTCTGTGTGGGTTTCCTCCGGGTGTTCCGGTTTCCTTCCACAGTCCAAAGATGTGCTGGTTAGACGGATTGGCCATCATAAATTGCCACTTGGTATCAGGGGGATTAACAGGTAAATATGTGGATAAGGCCTGGATGGGATTGTTGTCGGTGCAGGCTCGATGGGCTGAATGGCCTCCTTCTACACTGTATTTTATTATTCATTCTTATAAATTAATTACTTCTTTGAATGAAGGTGGTCTTGATGATGATGTGGACGTGGCTGGAAGCTCATCTTGGGATGAACTATTTCACCCTGGTTGTGAACAGCCTGGTTCAGCCTCAGACAGTTGCCAGGAGGAGAGATAAAGTTGTTGGCGAGGGAGTGGAGTTTGTAGTGGGGACTGAACACAATGGGTTCAGTCTTCCCAGTATTTATATGAAATAAATTTCTGTTCTTTCAGTCCTGGATGTCAGACAAGTCCGGATGGTGTGTGGGTTGGAGAGGAACTTGGAGCTGATGCTGTTCACAGGGTTTGGAAATTCTGTCAAAGTTCCTGTTGAGTTGTAGATGTATAAAATCTCTCTCCTCACTTCCGGCCTCCTACTTCCCTCTGTTTCCACTCAGAGTGTGGAGATGCCGGCGTTGAACTGGGGTAAGCACAGAAAGAAGTCTCACAACACCAGGTTAAAGTCCAACAGGTTTATTTGGTAGCACAAGCCTTTCGGAGCGCTGCTCCTTCATCAGGTGAGTGGGAGTTCTGTTCACAAACAGGGCACAAAGACACAAACTCAATTTACAAGATAATGGTTGGAATGCGAGTCTTTACAGGAAATCAAATCTTAAAGGTACAGACAATGTGAGTGGAGAGAGGGTTAAGCACAGGTTAAATAGATGTGTATTGTCTCCAGCCTGGACAGTTAGTGAGATTTTGCAAGCCCAGGCAAGTCGTGGGGGTTACAGATCGTGTGACATGAACCCAAGATCCCAGTTGAGGCCGTCCTCATGTGTGATTGACAGATCCATGCTCACTGCTTCCTGCCCTGGACGCAGAGTGCTGAAACTTTCCATGCAGGCGGCCAGACAGATAAATGTCTACATTACTGGAGTAAAAATGTGTGGAATATACAGACCGAATTCACTTCATTCCCTTCAGTTGCTGCAAGTCCCCAATTTCCCCCAGAATGAGAAAAGAAATGGAAAGGGGGAAACATTGATTTCCTCCCAGATGTTGTCCAGAGGAGGAAGTTTCACGCTGAAGCTCATTGGACCACATCCACATTGTGACGTCACAATAGAGCCCTGCCTGAATCAGCCAATAGGAGTCACTCTGCTCCGCGGTGATGTCTCCGGGTTCCAGTGCGCAGGCCCGGGCGCGCGGACCCGGGAGCCCCGCCCCCACCCATTGTTCCCCCTCCCCTTACAACTCCTTGAGTCAAGGTTTCCAGGCAACCGGCTGATGGCTCCGGCCAGAACGAGAAGCTGCTCGGTGATCTCCCCCTCCCCCTGGCCCGGGACTGCGCATGTGCGGGGGAGAGGGAAAGCTGCGCATGTGCGGGGGAGAACCCACCCTCTGATCGTCATGCTGAGGTGTTGACCAATGGGAAGAGTTGGAGGACCGGAAGGATTCTGGTCTTCCGGCCAATCTGAGCGCAGGCTTTGTGTGAATGAAGATTGATCTTCAGACTGACTGAAACTTCCTCCTGTCGCTAATATCTGTGAGTAACACACTTTCTTTTCTCCCCCTTTCCATTTCTTTTCTCATTCTGGGGGAAATTGGGGACTTGCAGCATCTGAAGGGAAAGGAAGTGAATCCAGGGAGGGTGCAGACTCTGGAAAGGTTGGCCCAGGTCTCTCTCTCTCTCTCTTAAACCAGAAAATGATCCATTTCTGCCCACTGTTTGCTGTTTGCCAATCTTCTATCCACGCCAATATGTCATCCCCGCAGCATGAATTTTTATTTGCTGCAATAACCTTTGATGTGGCACCTCATCAAATGTCTTCTGGAAATCTAAGTACAGCGCATCCACTGGTTTCCCTTTATCCAATTCCCGATGGGGAATTTTAGAAAATTGACCGACACATCAACTATCTCACTCTGTTAAGACCCGAGAATGAAGCCCAGCAGGACCCGAGGACTCATCAGCCCACAGCTCCAACAGTTTGCTGAGGACCACTTCCCTGGGAATTGTGCTTTTTCAGAGTTCATCCCACACTTCTGTTTTCTGATTTCCAGTTGTTTCTGAGTTTTAACTGTATCCTCTATTGTGAACACCGAGGCAAAATACTTGTTCAATTCATCTCCCAGCTCCTTATTTTTCATTATCAATTCCTGGACTCACTTTCTATTAAACAGTTAAGAAATGAGGTAGAGCAAGTGACTGAAGTGTCAGTCAGGGAGCACTATTGGGAGCACCAATAGTTTCAAAATCGTTCTGGAAAAAGATAAGACAGGTCCACAGATCAAGGCCCTAAACTGGAGCAGGGCCACTTTTGTGGGCATTAGGCAGGATCTAGCAGATGTCGATTAGGTGAGTTTGTTTGAAGGGAAAGGAATGACTGGCAAATGGGAGGTTTTAAAAGTGTGATAAAGAGTCCAGGGGCAGTATATTCCTGTCAGGATGAAGGGAAAGAATGGTAAATTTAGGGATCCCTGGCTGACAAGGGACATTGAGGCTCTGGTCAGGTAAAAGAAGGAAGCAGACATTGGGTTTAGACAATCGGGGACAAGTGAATCACTCGATGTCTCTTAAAAGTGTAAGAGAATACTTAAGAGGGTATGATATGGATCTGGCAGGTAAAGTTAAAGAAAATTTAACTTTAACACAGTCCAAAGATGTGTGGGTTAGGTTGATTGGCCATGCTAAAATTGCCCCTTAGTGTCCTGAGATGCGTAGGTTAGAGGAATTAGCGGGTAAATATGTCGGGATATGGGGGTAGGGCCTGGGTGGGATTGTGGTCGGTGCAGATTCGATGGGCCAAATGGCCTCTTTCTGCACTGTATGGATTCTATGAAAATCCCAAGAGGTTCTATCGCGATATTAAGAGTAAAAGGGTGGCTAGAGAGAGAGAGAATAGGTCCCCTTAAAAATCAGCATGGCTATCTGAGGATGGAGTCACAGGAGATGGGTGCGATTTTTAATGAATATTTCTCCTTGGTGTTTCCTGAGGAGAACATGATGGATGCTGAAGAAATAAGAGAAAGAAGCTGTGATGTCTTGGACCACATGCATATTACTCGGGAGGAGGTATCTGCAGCCTTAAAGTGCATTAAGGTGGATAAATCCCCTGGGTCTGATCAATTATATCTTCAGATCTTGTGGGAGGCTCAGGAAGGAATTACAGAGCCCCTTGCAGAGATATTTGTTTCATCTCTTTCTCCTGGTGAAGTTCTGGAAGAATAGAACATGTTAATGTTGTTCTGTTGTTTAAGAAGCGTAGCAAAGAGAAGCCTGAGGATTATAGGCCGGTAGTCTGACATCAGTGGTGGGTAAGTTACTGGAGGGGATTGTGAAGGACAGAATCTACCAACATTTGGATTCTGACGGTGTGATTAGGGATAGTCAGCACCGCTTTGTGCACGGGAAGTCATGTCTGACAAATCTTTTATTGTTTTCCGAAGAGGTAATCCAGAGGATGGATGAGCAGGGCCACTTTTGTGGGCATTAGGCAGGATCGAGCAGATGTTGATTAGGTGAGTTTGTTTGAAGGGAAAGGAATGACTGGCAAATGGAAGGTTTTAAAAGTGTGATATCAAGAATCCAGGGCAGTATATTCCTGTTAAGATGCAGGGAAAGAATGGTAAATTTAGGGATCTCTGGCAGGCAAGGGACATTGAGGCTCTGGTCAGGTAAAAGAAGGAAGCATACATTGGGTTTAAAGATTAAAGAAAATTCCAAGAGGTTCTATAGCTATATTAAGAGTAAAAGGGTGGCTAGAGAGAGAATAGATCCCCTTAAAAATCAGTATGGCCATCTGTGTGTGGAGCCACAGGAGATGGGTGAGATTTTTAATGAATACTTCTCCTCTGTGTTTACTGCGGAGAGCACCATGGGTGCGAAAGAAATAAGGGAAACAAGTGGTGATGTCTTGGGCACACGCACGTTACTTGGGAGGAGGTATCTGCAGCCTTATAAAAGCAAATTACTGCGGATGCTGGAATCTGAAACCAAGAGAGAAAATGCTGGAAAATCTCAGCAGGTCTGGCAGCATCTGTAAGGAGAGAAAAGAGCTGATGTTTCTTGTCTCGATGACCCTTTGTCAAAGCTCTGAAACATCAGTTCTTTTCTCTCCATACAGATGCTGCCAGACCTGCTGAGAATGGGGAGAGAGTGTGTGGGATGGAGATTGACAGCTTTTGGGGAATGAGAGAGGAAAGAATGTTCCATAGAAATTGTCTGTTCTGAATTTCTATCCTGTACTGACACTGATGACTTTTGTAAACTCATTTTACAGGATATTGAAAGAGGAATCACAGGCTGAAATCTCAAACGTCACGTCTAGATCTGACAGTCATATTCCTTGGGAGCTGAATATCATCGGACTTTGAATCTAGAAGGAGAAATGATTGTCCGGTCTGTTGATTTGAAAAGATTTCAAACATCAGTGTGACTGGAAAAGCAGCAACACACTGCCACACTCGAGTGAGAGTGTTCCAGTGCACTGACTAAAGAGCTTTAACCAGTTACACAGTCTGAATAAACATCACAACATTCACAGCGGGGAGAGACTGTACTCGTGTTCTGTGTGTGGACAAAGTTTCAACTAATTGTCCACCCAAGAGAGCGGCAAGGACACCTGCACCATGGAGAAACCATGGAAGTGTGCGGACTGTGGGAAAAGATACGGATACCCATCTGAGCTCGAAGCGCATTGGCGCAGCCATACGGGGGAGAGGCCGTTCACCTGCTCTCAGTGTGGGGAGGGATTCAGTGATTCATCCGGCCAGCAAAGACACCAGCGAGTTCACACTGGGGAGAGACCGTTCACCTGCTCTCAGTGTGGGCAGGGATTCACTCAGTCATCCAACCTGCGGACTCACCAGCGAGTTCACACTGGGGACAGACCATTCACTTGTTCTCAGTGTGGGAAGGGATTCAGTAATTCATCAGGCCTGCGAAGACACCAGCGAGTTCACACTGGGGAGAGACCATTTACCTGCTCTCAGTGTGGGAATGGATTCACTCAGTTATCCAGTCTGCGGACACACGAGCGAGTTCACACTGGGGAGAAACCATTTATGTGCTCTCAGTGTGGGAAGGGATTCACTGACCTCTCAAACCTCTGCACACACCAGCGAGTTCACACTGGGGAGAGGCCATTCACCTGCTCTGTGTGTGGGAAGAGATTCAGAGTTTCATCCCACCTGCTGAGACACCAACAAGTTCACGAGTGATTCCAGAGGTTGGATTCTGCTGTTACTGTTTCTGCTCTCAATTACACCCAGGACTGCATTTTGTTCATTCTCACAGTTGGTCAATGGGGAGGGTCGGAGGGTTTCTTTCTGTTGGACTGGTCGGTCTCACAACTTTGCCTCCAGTGGGCTGATGCTCCTTGAGTCTTGTTGCGAATACCTGGTTTCAAATTTCACACAGATCACAGAGTGACAGGGTGTGAGGAAGTTCAGAGATATTTAGAACATAGAACATAGAACATTACAGCGCAGAACAGGCCCTTCGGCCCACGATGTTGCACCGACCAGTTAAAAAAAAAAACTGTGACCCTCCAACCTAAACCAATTTCTTTTCGTCCATGAACCTATCTACGGATCTCTTAAACGCCCCCAAACTAGGCGCATTTACTACTGATGCTGGCAGGGCATTCCAATCCCTCACCACCCTCTGGGTAAAGAACCTACCCCTGACATCGGTTCTATAACTACCCCCCCTCAATTTAAAGCCATGCCCCCTCGTGCTGGATTTCTCCATCAGAGGAAAAAGGCTATCACTATCCACCCTATCTAAACCTCTAATCATCTTATATGTTTCAATAAGATCCCCTCTTAGCCGCCGCCTTTCCAGCGAAAACAATCCCAAATCCCTCAGCCTCTCCTCATAGGATCTCCCCTCCATACCAGGCAACATCCTGGTAAACCTCCTCTGCACCCTCTCCAAAGCCTCCACATCCTTCCTGTAATGTGGGGACCAGAACTGCACACAGTACTCCAAGTGCGGCCGCACCAGAGTTGTGTACAGTTGCAACATAACGCTACGACTCCTAAATTCAATCCCCCTACCAATAAACGCCAAGACACCATATGCCTTCTTAACAACCTTATCTACTTGATTCCCAACTTTCAGGGATCTATGCACACATACACCTAGATCCCTCTGCTCCTCCACACTATTCAAAGTCCTCCCGTTAGCCCTATACTCAACACATCTGTTATTCCTACCAAAGTGAATTACCTCACACTTCTCCGCATTAAACTCCATCCGCCACCTCTCGGCCCAACTTTGCAACCTGTCTAAGTCTTCCTGCAAACTACGACACCCTTCCTCACTGTCTACCACACCACCGACTTTGGTGTCATCAGCAAATTTGCTAATCCACCCAACTATACCCTCATCCAGATCATTAATAAATATTACAAACAGCAGTGGCCCCAAAACAGATCCCTGAGGTACACCACTTGTAACCGCACTCCATGATGAATATTTACTATCAACCACCACCCTCTGTTTCCTATCCGCTAGCCAATTCCTGATCCAATTTCCTAGATCACCCCCAATCCCATACATCTGCATTTTCTGCAGAAGCCTACCATGGTGAACCTTATCAAACGCCTTACTAAAATCCATATATACCACGTCCACTGCCTTGCCCCCATCCACCTCCTTGGTCACTTTCTCAAAAAACTCAATAAGGTTAGTAAGGCACGACCTACCTGCCACAAAACCATGCTGACTATCACCTATCAATTCATTACTCTCCAAATAACTATAAATCCTATCCCTTATAATTTTTTCCAACATCTTGCCGACAACAGAAGTGAGACTCACCGGTCTATAATTCCCGGGGAAGTCTCTGTTCCCCTTCTTAAACAATGGGACAACATTCGCTAACCTCCAATCTTCTGGTACTATACCAGAGGCCAACGACGACCTGAAGATCAGAGCCAGAGGCTCTGCAATCACTTCTCTTGCCTCCCAGAGAATCCTTGGATAAATCCCATCCGGACCAGGGGATTTATCTATTTTCAGACCCTCCAGAATATCCTGCACATCCTCCTTATCAACTGTAATACTGTCTATTCTACTCCCTTGCAACCCAGTGTCCTCCTCAGCTATATTCATGTCCCCTTGCGTGAACACCGAAGAGAAATATTGGTTCAATGCTTCACCAATCTCCTCCGGTTCCACACATAACTTCCCTCTGCCATCTATAACTGGCCCTAAACTTGCCCTAACCAACCTTCTGTTCTTGACATACCTATAGAACGCCTTAGGATTCTCTTTAACCCTATCCGCCAAAGTCTTCTCATGTCCCCTTTTAGCCCTTCTAAGCTCGCTCTTCAACTCCCTCTTAGCCAATCTAAAGCTTTCTAGTGCACTACCCGAGTGCTCACGTCTCATCCGAACATAAGCCTCCTTTTTCTTTTTAACCAACAAAGAAACTTTTTTGGTGCACCACGGTTCCCTAGCCCTACCAATTCCTCCTTGCCTGACAGGGACATACCTATCACAGACTCGCAGTAGCTGCTCCTTGAAAAAACTCCACATGTCGGACGTTCCCAGTCCCTGTAATCTCCTAGTCCAACCTATGTTTCCTAATTCTCTCCTAATAGCCTCATAATTACCCTTCCCCCAGCTAAAACCACTGGCCCGAGGTTCATGCCTATCCCTTTCCATCACTAAGGTGAACGTAACCGAATTGTGGTCACTATCACCAAAATGCACACCAACTTCCAAGTCTAGCACCTGGTCTGGCTCATTTCCCAGCACCAGATCCAATATAGCCTCACCTCTAGTTGGCCTGTCTACATACTGAGTCAAAAAACCTTCCTGCACGCTTTGAACAAAAACTGACCCCTCTAACGAGCTAGAGCTATAACAATTCCAGTCAATATTAGTCAAGTTAAAATCCCCCATAACAATTGCCCTATTACTTTCACTCCTAAGCAGGATTGACTCCGCAATCCTTTCCTCAACCTCTCTAGAACTTTTAGGAGGTCTATAAAAGACTCCCAACAGGGTGACCTCTCCTCTCCTATTTCTAATCTCCGCCCATACTACCTCAACAGATAAGTCCTCATCAAACCTCCTCTCTGACACTGTGATACAATCTCTGACCAATAATGCTACCCCTCCCCCTCTTCTACCTCCTTCCCTACTTCGACTAAAACATTTGAACCCCGGGACCTGCAGCATCCATTCCTGCCCCTGCTCTATCCATGTCTCTGAAATAGCCACAACATCGAAGTCCCAGGTACTGATCCACGCTGCAAGTTCACCCACTTTATTGCGAATACTCCTGGCATTGAAGTATACACATTTCAAACCCTGCTCCACCCCACCTCTGCAATGCCGTGCATTGCAGTCCCCATCCATGCATCCCTCACTTTCAGCCCCACTACTCAGGATCCCTCCCCCCCCCCGAATCAGTTTAAACCTCCCTGCATGGCCTTAGCAAATTTACCCCCCAGGATATTGGTCCCCTTCTGATTAAGGTGTAGACCATCCTTCTCATAGAGGTCACACCTTCCCCAGTACGAGCCTTTAGGCAGCATTTCTGTTTGAAACCCCCCAAACGCCCATCCAATTTCCTTTGTAATTGTTTATTGTCTCCACTTCCTCCACCCTCGTAGGCAGCGAGTTCCAGGTCATTACCATTCGCTGCATCAAAATATTCTTCCTCACATCACCCCCCCCCCTCAACTGCATCTCTGATCCAAAACCTTAAATCTGTCTCCCCCTCATCCTTGTCCCATCAGCTAATGGGAACAGCTTTTCTTTGTCCACCTTATCTAAACCTGTCAGAATCTTGTCACCTCTATCAAATCTCCCCTCAACCTCCTTTGCTCCAAGGGGAACAACCCCAGCCTGACATTGACAATAAAGAACAAACTAACAGAATATGTTACTACCTGAAATCAAATGGGAATGTTTAATTTCTGTTTTAAAGATATTGTGAATATATTGTCCTGGACAATAAAGAAATTGGAATAACTCATCTTGGGTGTGGTTGAATGGAATATATCAATCTGGTATCCATCTACATTCTCCCTCTCTAACAGCACTGTGGGTGTACTTACACCTCAGGCATTGAAGCAGTTCAGGAAGGCAGTGTTGGGGTTGACCACGGCCGAGGCAGCTACATACAGCCACATATTCTGTTATAATTGAAGGACAGCAGATTGAATGTGAGGCATAATGGGACTGGACTATCTTGACCACATTCCTGTAACTTCTCAGTTTCTGCAATCATGGACCATTAAAGCTGCTTAGCAGGGTCCCAACAGAGGACCTGGTGAGAATATTGACTCAGAATGAGTTCAAATTAAACTTATTCCAGGACCGGCTGGTGTTCAGCGGCTGAGAGACCTGAATCTGTAAAAAAGGGGTCCGACCAATCAACAAACAGTGGTAGGTAGTTGGTTAAGAAGTTAAAAAGCGTTCTGAGGCATTGCTTAACCTATCGTCAATTTGTGATAAGAACTGTGAGGGACTTGTGACCCGATATTTGGTGAAGTGATGGTATTCTCCAAGTAGCACTGGTCTGAAAAGCAGATCTCTGAGAGTAGATTCTAACAGTTATAATCCTATCCACGCATGGCCAGTGAAAAACCAGAGCTCGAGTGGGGACCGGACAGGTCTCTTACCTGCCATTTGGAAACTAAGAACAAGAAGCTTATCGATAAAATGATTAGAGAATAGAAACAACGTTTCGATTCTGGATGACACTTTGTAAGAAGCTCATCCAGACTCAAAACATTGGCTCTATTCTCTCTCCAAAGATGCTGTCAGACCTGCTGAGATCTTCCAGCATTTTCTGTTTTCGTTTCAGATTCCAGCATCCGCAGTATTTTACTTTTATGATAATTTGATTAGTTCTGATTGGAATCCCCACGACCCTCCCGCAAAACAGAGGGAGTGGTGGCAAAGGGAGAAAAAATAAGGATGATAAAGTCTGGGTTCTGATTCTCGAGCCCATGTAGAATTAACAAAATGAGTGAACCAGTTTATAAAGAACAGAAGTTAATCATCCCTCACAATAACTGATCAAATTAAAATAATTAGGTTGATGAATAGAACAAAAAAATTAATGGATGCAGTTTAACATCAAGTTTGTTTTGTTCTTAGGGAAGTTTTTTAAACTTGTAAGAAGGGACTCGCATACTGTTAAAGGTTTAGACGGGGTAGAGTTTGTAAAATGTGTTCAGGAGAATTTTCTGCATCAGTATATAGAGGTGCCAACTGGAGAGGATGCGATATTGGATCTCCTATTGGGAAATGAGTTAGGGCAGGTGATGGATGTGAGTGTGAGGGAACACTTTGGATCCAGTGATCATAATGCCATGAGTTTCAACCTGATCGTGGATAAGGATAGATCTGGTCCTCGGGTTGAAGCTCTGAACTGGAAAAAGGCCAAATTTGATAAATGAGAAGGGATCTGGGAAGTGTGGATTGGCACAGGCTGTTCTCTGGTAAGGATGTAAATGGAAAGTGGGAGGCCTTCAAAGGAGAAATTTTGAGAGTGCAGAGTTTGTATGTTCCTGTCAGGATTAAAGGCAAAGTAAATAGGAATAAGGAACCTTGGTTCTCGAGGGAGATTGTAACACTGATTAAGAGGAAGAGAGAGTTGTATGAAATGTACAGGCAGCAAGGAACACATCAGATGCTCGAGGAGTATAAAAAGTGCAAGAAGCTACTTAAGAGGGAAATCAGGAGGGCTAAAAGAAGACATGAGGTTGCTTTGGCAGACAGAGTGAAGGAAATCCAAAGAGCTTCTATAGGTATGTTAGGAGCAAAAGGATAGGGATAAAATTGGTCCTCTTGAAGACCAGAGTGGTAGACTGTGTATGGAACCAAAAGAGATGGGGGAGATACTAAATGGTTTTTTTGCATCCGTATTTACTGAGGAAACGGACATGGAGTCTACGGAAATAGGGCAAACTGGTAGGGAGGTCATGGAACCTTTACAGATTAAAGGGGAGGAAGTGCTTGCTGTCTTGAGGCAAATCAGAGTGGATAAATCCCCAGGACCGGTCAGGGTATTCCCACGGACCTTGAGGGAAGCTAGTGTTGAACTTGCAGGGGCCCTGGCAGACATATTTAAAATGTCAGTATTCACGGGGGAGGTGCCGGATGATTGGAGGGTGGCTCATGTTGTTCCGTTGTTTAAAAAAGGTTCCAAAAGAAATCCGGGAAATTATAGGCCAGTAAGTTTGATGTCGGTGGGCAAATTATTGGAAGGTGTGATAAGGGATAGGATCTACAAATATTTGGATAGACAGGGACTTATTAGGGAGAGTCAACATGGCTTTGTGCGTGGAAGGTCATGTTTGACCAATCTATTAGAGTTTTTCGAGGAGGTTACCAGGAAAGTGGATGAAGGGAAGGCGGTGGATGTTGTCGACCTGGATTTCAGCAAGGCCTTTGACAAGGTCCCTCATGGGAGGTTAGTTAGGAAGGTTCAGTCGCGTGGTATACATGGGGAGGTAGTAAATTGGATTAGACACTGGCTCAATGGAAGAACGTGATGTGGAGATGCCGGCTCAATGGAAGAAGCCAGAGAGTGGTTGTGGAGAATTGCTTCTCTGAGTGGAGGCCTGTGACTAGTGGTGTGCCGCAGGGATCGGTGTTGGGTCCATTGTTGTTTGTCATCTATATCAATGATCTGGATGATAATGTGGTAAATTGGATCAGCAAGTTTGCTGATGATACAAAGATTGGAGGTGTAGTGGACAGTGAGGAAGGTTTTCAAAGCTTGCAGAGGGATTTGGACCAACTAGAAAAATGGGCTGAAAAATGGCAAATGGAATTTAACGCAGAGGAATAACAGATGTGTTGAGTATAGGGCTAACGGGAGGACTTTGAATAGTGTGGAGGAGCAGAGGGATCTAGGTGTATGTGTGCATAGATCCCTGAAAGTTGGGAATCAAGTAGATAAGGTTGTTAAGAAGGCATATGGTGTCTTGGCGTTTATTGGTAGGGGGATTGAATTTAGGAGTCGTAGCGTTATGTTGCAACTGTACACAACTCTGGTGCGGCCGCACTTGGAGTACTGTGTGCAGTTCTGGTCCCCACATTACAGGAAGGATGTGGAGGCTTTGGAGAGGGTGCAGAGGAGGTTTACCAGGATGTTGCCTGGTATGGAGGGGAGATCCTATGAGGAGAGGCTGAGGGATTTGGGATTGTTTTCGCTGGAAAGGCGGCGGCTAAGAGGGGATCTTATTGAAACATATAAGATGATTAGAGGTTTAGATAGGGTGGATAGTGATAGCCTTTTTCCTCTGATGGAGAAATCCAGCACGAGGGGGCATGGCTTTAAATTGAGGGGGGGTAGTTATAGAACCGATGTCAGGGGTAGGTTCTTTACCCAGAGGGTGGTGAGGGATTGGAATGCCCTGCCAGCATCAGTAGTAAATGCGCCTAGTTTGGGGGCGTTTAAGAGATCCGTAGATAGGTTCATGGACGAAAAGAAATTGGTTTAGGTTGGAGGGTCACAGTTTTTTTTTAACTGGTCGGTGCAACATCGTGGGCCGAAGGGCCTGTTCTGCGCTGTAATGTTCTATGTTCTATGTTCTAAGTGTGAGATATTGCACATTGGAAGGACAAACCAAAGTAGAACGTACAGGGTAAGTGGTAGGACTCTGAAGAGTGCAGTTGAACAGAGGGATCTGGGAATACAGGTACAGAATTCCCTAAAAGTGACGTCAAGGGTGGATAGGTTCGTAAAGAGTGCCTTTGGTACATTGGCCTTTATAAATCGGAGTATCGAGTATAAAAGTTGGAGTGTTATGGTAAGGTTATACAAGGCATTGGTGCGGCCGAATTTGGAGTATTGTGTACAGTTTTGGTCACCTAGTTACAGGAAGGATGTAAATAAGGTTGAAAGAGTGCAGAGAAGGTTCACAAGGATGTTGCCGGGACTTGAGAAGCTGAGTTACAGAAAGAGATTGAATGGGTTGGGACTTTATTCCCTGGAGCGTAGAAGATTGAGGGGAGATTTGATAGAGGTGTATAAGATTTTGACGGGTATAGATAGAGTGAATGCAAGCAGGCTTTTTCCGCTGAGGCTCGGGGAGAAAAAAACCAGAGGGCATGGGTTAAGGGTGAAAGAAAAGTTTAAAGGGAATATTAGGGGGGGGCTTCTTCCCGCAGAGAGTGGTGGCAGTGTGGAATGAGCTGCCGGATAAAGTGGTAAATTTAACATTTAACTTTTAACATTCAAGAAAAACTTGGATGGGCTCATGGATGAGAGGGGTGTGGAGGGATATGGTCCAAGTGCAGGTCAGTGGGACTAGGCAAAAAATGGTTCGGCACAGACAAGAAGGGCCAAAAGGCCTGTTTCTGAGCTGTAATTTTCTATGGTTCTATGGTTGTGTAAAGTGATGTAATTGTGTGCCAAGTTTTTGCTGCTCACTCTCCACCCCTTTAGGTTCTGTAGAAAAGTTAACCCTTTCAGCAGACAGTTCATTTGTTTTTAAATCACCCGAAAACTCGTGTCTATTTTAGTTCATAATTGAAGATTTATGGGAATTGGCTAAGATGGGCTTTCAGCATTTTTAAAGTATAAAAAAGTGGTCTTGAGAAGCCAACTTGGTAGAGAGAGGTGGAGGGAGATATGTTTACAGAGAGGTGTGGAGAGCTGTTGGTTTTACAAGTTATCCACGTTTTCGGAGCCGTCACGTCATGTCCTGGTCTGAGAGGGATGGAGAGAAGTCTGTTCAATTGTTAAAGTTAAACTTTCTCTATTAACTGTTAATCGACACTTTGCTTTTTATCTTTCTGTCTTGTTACATTTTTAATGGTTAACAAACTTTCTGATTTCACCTTTTAAAGCTTTCTTTCTTGCCATATGGTTAAGTCACTGGAACCTGGTGTGATTTACGATTAGGGAGGTTATTGTAAACAAGAGAACCCTCATAAATCTTCATTCACATAAATCAAAGTTCTTACAAATGGAATGTTATCCTTTATTATGAAAGAAATTGAACATAGAAGTAAAGATGTTCTGCTTCAGTTATACAGGGCATTGCTGAGACTGCATCTTGAACACTGGGTGCGGCTTTGTCTCCTATTTAAGAAATGATACAAATGCATTGAAAGTGGTTCAGAGGAGGTTTAATAGATTGCTTCCCAATTCTTGACCCTCACGGGATGAATTTTGTCTGATTTTCTTTGTTTTCACCTCTGACAAAGGGTCATCCTGACTCCAAATGTTGCCTCCATTCTCTCTTTACAGATGCTGTCAGACTTGCTGAGATTGTCCAGCATTTCCTGTGTCTGTTTCAGATTCCAGCAACAGCAGAATTTTGCCTTCATACCAATTCTTTTGGATAAGGACATCAAAAGTATTGGGTGTAGAACGAGAATGTGGAACTCAACACAAAAAGATCAGCCATGATCTAAATAAATGCTGGAGCAGACACAAAGGGCCAAATGGCTACTTCTGCTCTGATGTTGAATGTTGGTCACAAATTCCTGAGGATTGTGTAACAAGGCTGGAAGATTCGCCTTGCTTGTGTTAGTGGGAAAATGTCCAGGAGAACCATCACTGTGAAGGACAGTTCTGGGATTAAAGGTTGTCAGACTGGAAAAGGAAATAAACACTCGGGGAGTGAAGAATCACTTTGGACTGGTTTTTGGAAAATTTTGGAGACAGAGTAAAATATAACCGTTGAGTGGGATATTTGATTGTGTTAAGAGTAAAAGGGCAAAGTTCAATTTTACAGTTTAAGGGCAATGTTCCCTACAAAGAACAGTATTTAGTCATTGTTGCTTCCAGTTTGTTGGAATAAATGTCAAAAAACTTGAAGTTTTGTCATGTGATTCTTTAATTTATTCACTGGGTTTAAATTCACTTTTTAAATTATTGAATGTCACAGAAATTCTAACAGTTCATTTAAAGCCACAAGTTTCGATTCCCATTTGAGCCTGGGGTACCTTCCTGTCTCTCTATTGCTCGTGTTAATGACAGCCAGGCGACGGAGCTGAGGGCTGAATTTAGCTGAGAATAATGGGGCCTACGCCCCAGTTGGGAAACTGCCATGGGTGTCGCACTAATAGAGAGACAGGAAGGTGCTGGAGGATTGAGTGGGAAATGGGCCTCCAACCAATTGTTATATCGGTCACTCAGAGCTAAAGAGAAACCCGTCTCTTTAAATACATAAACAGGGAAGAGGCTGCAATGAAATCTGCCCTTCTAACCTGCACAGAAGCAGGAGGCTGAGATTGACAGGCTGCAGGAGGAGTCCATTCAGCCCATTGTGCCTCTGCTATCTCTTTGAAAGGACTCTGATTCATCCAACTGCTCTGTTCTTTCCCCACAGCCTGCAAATTCTTCCCTTTCAAGTCTTTAACGTTTGGAAAGATTCTATTGAATCTGCTTTCAGGCAGATCAGAACACCTCGCTGTGTCAAAAATATAAAATATAATCTCATCTCCCCCTCTGGCTCCTTTGCCAATTACCTTAGAGGGACTCACTTTCTGTTAAAGAGCCTGCCAACCCCTCTCACCCACTTTCCCTAAAGTGCATTAATATAATCAGAAAAAAATCCAGAAAAATCAAATATTTTTACTGATAAAAGTTTATTAATGAAACAGAACATGGTTAAACAAACAGAAAATGACTTGAGGATCAAAGACGACCAGAGTAAAAGGAGTTCACAATGCTCTGGACACAAATGGTTTCTCTTTAATTCATCTGTAGCCTGTTCCCTGCCCTCTTTGTGGAACACCTCCGCTCAGTCCACAAGCATGACCCTGACCTTCCGCTTGCTTGCCATTAGAATTCACCACCTTGCTCTCACGCTCACATTTCTGTCCTCGGCCTGCTGCAATGTTCCGGAGAAGCCCAACACAAGCTGGACGAACAGCCCCTCATCTTCCGATGAGGCACTTTACAGCCTTCTGGACTCAACATCGAATTCAACAACTTCACACCCTGAATTCTCTCCTCCATTTTGATGGGTTTTTTTGCTGAGTCAGCCTGCATCTTGTTTTCATGTTTTTTTGCTTCCAGACAGAGCTGTCATTTATTCTGCCATTAACACTTACTCTGGACCAATGATTTGTTTCTTTACCAAAAACATTACCTCTCCCTTTGCCTTTTGTTACAGCATATTTTTGTCATTTAATCTCACCCACCCTCTAACCAATCCCTGACTTTCCCTTTTGTTCTACCTGCCCCTCCCCCCTTTCTCAGCAGCATCAAACCCATCACATTTCTCCCTCGCTTTCGTTCTCAAGTAGAGTTACATTGGACATAAAAGGTTATCTCTGTTTCTCTCTCCAGAGATGCTACCAGACTGGCTGTGATTTTCTCGTTTTTTCTGTATTTATTTTAGATCGACCAGTAGTCGTAGGAAAAAACACTATTTATGATCAAGGATAAAATAAATGTCCTTCATTAGTTTTGTGGATCATTTCAGTGGAAATGTGCTCTCCCAGGTTCAAAGAGCATCAGCCCACTGGAGGCAAAGTTGTGAGACTGGCCAGTCCAGCAGCAAGAAACCCTCCGACCCTCCCACTTCACCAACTGTCCGAATGAACATGGTTCAGTCCTGGATGTGACTAACAGCAGCAATAACAGCAGAATCCAACCCCTGTCATCACTTGTGAACTCGCTGGTGTCTCTGTAGGTGGGATAACTGAGTGAATGCATTCCCACACACACAGCAGGTGAATGGCCTCTCCCCGGTGTGAACTCGCTGGTGTACCCGCAGTGTGAACGATGTTTTAAATCTCTTTGAGCAGTGAGAGCAGCTGAACGGTCTCTCCTCAGTGTGAATGCGCTGGTGGGACATCAGTTCTCCAGAGCTTTCGAAGCCACTTCCACAGTCAGAACATTTAAAGGATCTATCCTGCGTGTGAGTGACATTGTGTCTCAGCAGGCTGGATAACTGAATGTATCCCTTCCCACACCCGGAGCAGGTGAATGGCCTCTCCCCGGTGTGAACTGCCTGGTGTTTCCGCAGGTTGTATGACATTCTAAATCTCTTTGTGCAGACAGAGCAGCTGAACGGTCTCTCCTCAGTGTGAATGCGCTGGTGGATTATCAGTTCCCGAGAGCTTTTGAAGCCACTCCCACAGTCAGAACATTTAAAGGGTCTCACATTGGTGTGAGTGAACTTGTGTCTCAGCAGGTGGGATGAATGAATGAATCCCTTCCCACACACAGAGCAGGTGAACGGTTTCTCCCCGGTGTGAACTCGCTGGTGCGTTAGCAGGTCGGATGAATTTCTAAACCTCTTTGTGCAGTGAGAGCAGCTGAACGGTCTCTCCTCAGTGTGACTGCGCTGGTGGGACTTCAGATCTCCAGCGAGTTTGAAGCTGTTCCCACAGTTGGAGCATTTAAAGGGTCTCTCATTGCTGTGAGTGACTTTGTGTGCGCGCAGACTGGATAAATGAGTGAATTCCTTCTCACACACAGAGCAGGTAAATGGTCTCTCCCCAGTGTGAATTCGTTGGTGTATCCGCAGTTTGGATGACATTTTAAACCTCTTTGTGCAGTGAGAGCAGCTGAACGGTCTCTCCTCAGTGTGAATGCGCTGGTGGGATACCAGTTCACCAGAGCTTTTGAATCTGCTCCCACAGTCAGAGCATTTAAAGGGTCTCTCCTGGGTGTGAGTGGCTTTGTGTGCACATAGGCTGGATAAATGAGCGAATCCCTTCCCACAGTCAGAGCACCTGAATGGCCTCTCCCCTGTGTGAACTCGTTGGTGTCTCTGCAGATTAGGTAAGTGAGTGAATCGCTTCCCACACACAAAGCAGGTGAATGGCCTCTCCCCAGTGTGACTGCGTTGATGAATTTCCAGCTGAGATGGGGATATGAATCCCTTCCCACAGTCTCCACATTTCCACGGTTTCTCCATGGTGCTGATGTCCTTGTAACTCTCCAGGTTCAACAATCAGTTGAATCTCACACAGAACACATGTTCAGTCTCTCCCCGCTGTGAATGCTGCAATGTATTTTCAGGCTGTGTAACTGGTTAAAGCTCTTTCCACAGTCATTACACTGGAATGCGCTCACTTGGGTGTGGGCATGTTTCAGTGCTTTTCCACTCTCACTCATGCTTAAAATCTTTTGAAGATGACAGAACAGAGATTCAAAGGTAGATGATATTCAGGTTCTATCAAATTGAGTGACTTTGTCAGTTCTTGACATGACGTTTGGCTTGAGATTTTTGACTGTAAATCCTCACCTCTTGATAGCCTGTAATATAAATTTACAACAGACATCACAGTTAGTATAAGATAGAAATTCAGAACACATCATTTTAGTTTCTATAACGCATTCTTTCCTCGCTTATTCCCCAAAAGCTGTAAATCTCCATCCCACACACTCTCCCTCCATTCTCACTCTGCTGTATCTAATATTCACCCTCCCAATTCTCCTGAAGGTGCTGATTGAGGCTGATTGACAGATCCATGCTCACTGCTTCCTGTCCTGGACACAGAGAGCTGAAAATCTCCATGCAGGCTGCCAGACAGATATATGTCGAAACGACTGAACTAAAAATGTATAGAATATACAGACTGGATTCACTTCCTTTCCCTTCAGTTGCTGCAAGTCAGCAATTTCCCCCAGAATGAGAAAAGAAATGGAAAGGGAGAAACACAGAGGAGGAAGTTTCACTCTGAAGCTCATTGGCCAACTTCCGCATTGTGACATCACAATGGAGCCCTGCCTGAATCAGCCAATAGGAATCACTCTGCTCCGCGGTGACGTCTCTGGGTTCCAGTGCGCAGGCCCGGGCGCGCATCCCGGGAGCCCCGCCCCCACCCATTGTTCCCCTCCCCCTGCACCACATCGAGCCAACGTTTCCAGACAACCGGCTGGCGGCTCCGGCCAGAGCGAGAAGCCGCTCGGTGATCTCCCCCTCCCCCCTCTCTCTCCAGCGGCTGCTGCTCCAAAAAGAGATCGAGAGCGACCGCTGGCGGCAGCCGCACTGCGCCTGCTCCGGACAGCTCGGCTCAGCAGCACTCTCTGCGCCTGCTCCGGACAGCTCAGCTCAGCAGCGCTCTCTGCGCCTGCTCCGGACAGCTCGGCTCAGCAGCGCTCTCTGCGCCTGCTCCGGACAGCTCGGCTCAGCAGCGCTCTCTGCGCCTGCGTGCTGGGCTGCCAGCTGAGGGAGTGGGGGAGGGGACTTTGCAAAATCTTCCCATCATTTTCTTCCAAGTCCCGCAGTTTGATTTGAAACAGAACAGCTTCTGTTTGTAGCTTCACCACAGACTCAAACTTCACCACAGACTCAAACTTCACCACAGACTCAAACTTCACACACAGACTCAAACTTCACCACAGACTCAAACTTCACACACAGACTCAAACTTCACACACACACTCAAACTTCACACACAGACTCCAACTTCACACACAGACTCCAACTTCATCCTCTGGACAACATCTGTGAGGAAAACACTTTCTTTCTCCCCCCCCCCCCCCCCCCCCCTGGGAAATACAGAGACAGAGAAATTCTCTGGAACTGGAATTAGAGCCAAATATACTGAGGGGGAAATGTTTGTGATTT
Source organism: Mustelus asterias (assembly GCF_964213995.1). Lineage (NCBI taxonomy): Eukaryota > Metazoa > Chordata > Chondrichthyes > Carcharhiniformes > Triakidae > Mustelus > Mustelus asterias. The sequence goes on from NW_027590786.1 coordinate 87,726, forward strand.
TGTGGAACCTGTTTTTATTGTCTGAGCTTTTTAAAGTGTAATTTATCTTGTCTATTCAAATACCGTTTCTCTCTTTGCATGATTTAGTGATGCTGATTTTAGATAAATTTCTGAAGTAAAAGTTTTTAAAATGTGAAACGGTGTCCTTCAATATTCCATTGGACTTTTCTGGAAATATGTTTACTTTTTAGGTTAATAACGACAGACATATGTCTTGTGTTGATAGAAGGTACATCTTGGTATATTTTTGTTTCAGTAATAAGATTCATGTATTGTTAGTTTTATTCTTGTTATATAATATAAAATCACAGAATCCCTACAGTACAGAAGGATGCCATTCAGCCCATTGAGCCTGCACTGACAACAATCCCACCCAAGCCCTATCCCCGTCACCCCAAATATTTACCCTGCAAATGCCCCTGAAACTAGGGTCAATTTAGCATGGCCAATCAACCTAACCCGTACATCTTTGGAGTGTGGGGGTAAACCGGAGCACACGGAGGAAACCCACGCAGACACGTGGAGAATGTGCAAACTCCACACAGACAGTGACCCAAACCAGGAATCAAACCCGGGTCCCTGGAGCTGTGAGGCCACAGTGCTAACCACTGTGCTACCGTGCTGCCCTGCATATGTAGCTTTGTTATACATTTCCAGTCAAAGTGACATCCAGTTCAGAAGGAATCAATTTGAAATCTTGAATCCATGTCAACTGTTTTTTGGAGAAATTCACTCAGTCCCATTCACCCTCTCTATCCCCTTAACCCTGCATGTTAACTTCCTCATTGTCCATTTGATCTTATTTTGAACGCATTCGCCTTCACTTCCACCATCCTTACCGACCTCTTGCTGTCTAAATAAAGGTTTCTCAAATCCCCCTCCCACCATCTGTCTCACTAAGAAATGCTATACTGTCTACCACACATTTTTAGTCCAGTTATATGACCACAGAAATGAGACTTGTCCATCCTGAATTTCTATCCTGTACTGACAGTGATGATTTTTGTAAACCTCTTTGCAGAATAACAGAGGAGGAGGATTTAGAACATAGAACAGTACAGCACAGAACAGGCCCTTCGGCCCACGATGTTGTGCCGAGCTTTATCTGAAACCAAGATCAAGCTATCCCACTCCCTATCATCCTGGTGTGCTCCATGTGCCTATCCAATAACCGCTTAAATGTTTCTAAAGTGTCTGACTCCACTATCACTGCAGGCAGTCCATTCCACACCCCAACCACTCTCTGCGTAAAGAACCTACCTCTGATATCCGTCCTGTATCTCCCACCACGAACCCTATAGCTATGCCCCCTTGTAATAGCTCCATCCACCCGAGGAAATAGTCTTTGAACGTTCACTCTATCTATCCCCTTCATCATTTTATACACCTCTATTAAGTCTCCCCTCAGCCTCCTCCGCTCCAGAGAGAACAGCCCTAGCTCCCTCAACCTTTCCTCATATGACCTACCCTCCAAACCAGGCAGCATCCTGGTAAATCTCCTCTGCACTCTTTCCAGCGCTTCCACATCCTTCTTACAGTGAGGTGACCAGAACTGCACACAATATTCCAAATGTGGTCTCACCAAGGTCCTGTACAGTTGCAGCATAACCCCACGGCTCTTAAACTCCAACCCCCTGTTAATAAAAGCTAACACACTATAGGCCTTCTTCACAGCTCTATCCACTTGACTGGCAACCTTTAGAGATCTGTGGATATGGACCCCAAGATCTCTCTGTTCCTCCACAGTCTTCAGAACCCTACCTTTGACCCTGTAATCCACATTTAAATTTGTCCTACCAAAATGAATCACCTCACATTTATCAGGGTTAAACTCCATTTGCCATTTTTCAGCCCAGCTTTGCATCCTATCTATGTCTCTTTGCAGCCTACAACAGCCCTCCACCTCATCCACTACTCCACCAATCTTGGTGTCATCAGCAAATTTACTGATCCACCCTTCAGCCCCCTCCTCTAAGTCATTGATAAAAATCACAAAGAGCAGAGGACCAAGCACTGATCCCTGCGGCACACCGCTAGCAACCTGCCTCCAAACCGAAAATTTTCCATCGACCACCACCCTCTGTCTTCGGTCAGACAGCCAGTTACCTATCCAATCGGCCAACTTTCCCTCTATCCCACACCTCCTCACTTTCATCATAAGCCGACCATGGGGGACCTTATCAAACGCCTTACTAAAATCCATGTATATGACATCAACTGCCCTACCTTCATCAACACACTTAGTTACCTCCTCAAAAAATTCTATCAAATTTGTGAGGCACGACTTGCCCTTCACGAATCCGTGCTGACTATCTCGGATTAATCCGCATCTTTCTAAATGGTCGTAAATCCCATCCCTAAGGACCCTTTCCATCAATTTACCAACCACCGAAGTAAGACTAACCGGTCTATAATTACCAGGGTCATTTCTATTCCCTTTCTTAAACAGAGGAACAACATTCGCCATTCTCCAGTCCTCTGGCACCATCCCCGTGGACAACGAGGACCCAAAGATCAACGCCAAAGGCTCTGCAATCTCATCCCTTGCCTCCCACAGAATCCTAGGATACATTTCATCAGGCCCAGGGGACTTATCGACCTTCAGTTTATTCAAAACTGCCAAGACATCCTCCCTCCGAACATCTATTTCCTCCAGCCTATTAGCCTGTAACACCTTCTCTTCCTCAAAACATGGCCCCTCTCCTTGGTGAACACTGAAGAAAAGTATTCATTCATCACCTCGCCTATCTCTACTGACTCCATACACAAGTTCCCACTACTGTCCTTGACCGGCCCTAACCTCACCCTGGTCATTCTTTTATTCCTCACATAAGAGTAAAAAGCCTTGGGGTTTTCCTTGATCCGACCCGCCAAGGACTTCTCATGTCCCCTCCTAGCTCTCCTAAGCCCCTTTTTCAGCTCATTCCTTGCTAACTTGTAACCCTCAATCGAGCCATCTGAACCTTGTTTCCTCATGCCTACATAAGCTTCCCTCTTCCTTTTCACAAGACATTCCACCTCTTTCGTGAACCATGGTTCCCTCACTCGGCCATTTCCTCCCTGCCTGACAGGAACATACCTATCAAGGACATCCAGTATTTGTTCCTTGAAAAAGTTCCACTTTTCATTAGTTCCTTTCTCTGACAGTTTCTGTTCCCAACTTATGCCCCCTAATTCTTGCCTAATCGCATCATAATTACCCCTCCCCCAATTGTAAACCTTGCCCTGCCGTACGGCCCTATCCCTCTCCATTGCAATAACAAAAGACACCGAATTGTGGTCACTATCTCCAAATTGCTCTCCCACAACCAAATCTAACACTTGGCCCGGTTCATTTCCCAGTACCAAATCCAATGTGGCCTCACCTCTAGTCGGCCCATCCACATATTGTGTCAGGAAACCCTCCCGCACACACTGCACAAAAACTGCCCCATCCAAACTATTTGACCTACAAAGGTTCCAATCAATATTTGGAAAGTTAAAGTCCCCCATGACAACTACCCTGTGACCCCCACACATATCCATAATCTGCTTAGCAATTTCTTCCTCCACATCTCTATTACTATTTGGGGGCCTATAGTAAACTCCTAGCAACGTGACCGCTCCTTTCCTATTTCTAACTTCAGCCCATATTACCTCAGTGTGCAGATCCCCCACAAAGTGCCTTTCCGCAGCCGTTAAACTATCCTTGATTAACAATGCCACTCCTCCACCTCTTTTACCAGCTTCCCTACACTTAGTGAAACATCTATACCCCGGAACGTCCAACAACCATTCCTGTCCTTGTTCTACCCACGTCTCCGTAATGGCCACAACATCGTAGTCCCAAGTACCAATCCACGCCCCAAGTTCATCTACCTTGTTCCGGATGCTCCTTGCATTGAAGTAGACACACTTCAACCCACCTTCCTGTCTACCAGTACCCACCCTTGACCCTGATACCTTCCCCAATACCTCACCACCCTCACTGACTTCTGGACTACAACTCCCTTTCCCACTCCCCTGACAAATTAGTTTAAACCCCCCTGAAGAGCCGTAACAAATTTCCCTCCGAGGATATTGGTGCCCCTCTGGTTCAGGTGCACCCCGTCCTGTTTGTACAGGTCCCACCTTCCCCAGAACGTGTTCCAATTATCCACGTATCTGAAACCCTCCCTCCTACACCATCCCTGCAACCACATATTTAACTGCACTCTCTCCCTGTTCCTCAACTCGCTATCACGTGGTACCAGCAACGTACCAGAGATGACCACATGTTTCGTCTTGGCTCTCAGCTTCCAGCCCAGCTCCAGAAATTCCTGCTTTAAATCCCCGTCCCTTCTCTTACCTATGTCATTGGTACCAACTTGTGACTGTTTCCCCTCCCCCTTCAGAATCTGGAAAACACGGTCTGAGACATCACGGACCTTGGCATCCGGTAGGCAACATACCATCCGTGAGTCTCTTTTGCTGCCACAGAACCTCCTATCTATCCCTCTAACTAACGAGTCCCCAATAACTATCGCCCTCCCGCTCTCCCCCTTTCCCTCCCGAGCCACAGAGACGGACACAGTGCTGGAGATCCTCTCACTGCGGCTCCCCACTGGTATGTCATCCCCCTCAACCGTATCCAAAGCGGAATACTTGTTGCTAAGGGGAACGACCACCGGGGATCCCTGCACGGACTGCTTCCTCCCAGCCCCTCTCACCGTCACCCATCTGTTTTCAATCCTCGGAGTAACTGTATTCCTAAAGCTTGTGTCTATGGCCATCTCTGCGTCCCTGATGATCCTAAGTTCATCCAACTCCAGCTCCAGTTCCCTAACACGGTTTTGGAGGAGCTGCAGATGGGTGCACTTCCCACAGGTGTAATCAGTAGGGACACTGTCGTCGTCCCTCACCTCAAACATAGTGCAAGAGGAACATTGCACTGCCTGCACACCCATCCCCTCTAGATACCTTGCCAGTACCAGGTAGAAAGTGCAAAAATGAATTCAACTCACCCCTGCTCGCCCTTTCAGCCTAAGCCCTGTGAGCCAAAGTCTTATAGCTCACACTCTGCTTCCCACACACTCCACTGCCCGCTCCCGACGCTGCCCGCTGTATACTGCAGCCTACCTTTTATACTTCACGCGCTTAAAAAACCCTTCCCAGACTCCTTTGCTGCCCACTTCTAGTTTTCACTTTAAACTTGAAAAACTGCTGTTAAAGTAAAGGCCAAAAAAATACACACACTAGCTGACTAATTAAATAAATAAACAATTCAATTAATCTCTCACCAGCACTGCTGCCTTCAATCACCCCTCTCAGCTTGCTCCAGTGGATCAATGATTTACAGATTGAAATCTCAAAGCAAATATCAAGAATAATTGTTTGATTATTGGGACCAGAATATCATCGGCATTTGAGTCCAGGAGAAATGTTTCTCTCTTCTATCTGCTTCATAAGATTTTGAACATTGGTGTGACTGGAAAAGCAATGAGACACATGCAGCTAGACATTATACAGCCTGAAAGAACATCACCGTTTACAAAGGAGAGACCGTACACAAAGTCTGTGTGTGGACAACTCAGGAACCTAGAGAGACACAAGGACACTCGCACCATGGAAAAACTGTGGAGACTGTGGAAAGGGATTCAGATTCCCGTCGGAGCTGGAAATTCACACTGGGGAGACACTGTTCACTTCCACTAAGTGTGCAAAGGGATTTACTAATTCATCCGACTTAATGACACACCAGTGAGTTCACACAGGGGAGAGGCCGTTCACCTGCTTAGAGTGTGGGAAGGAGTTCTCTTGGTCCTCCAATCTCCGGATACACCAGCGAATTCACAGTGGGGAGAGGCCATTTACCTGCTCTGAGTGTGAAATGAGTTTCAGTCGGTTATCTCAGTTGCAGACGCACCAGCGAGTTCACACTGGGAAGAGGCCATTCACCTGCTCTGAGTGTGGAAAGGGATTCTCTCTCTCTTACAACCTACAGATACACGAGGGAGAGACTGTTCATCTGCTCTGAGTGGGAAAGCATTCGCTACTTCATCTGACCTGCTGAGACACAAGCGAGTTCACACAGGGGAGAGGCCATTCAGCTGTCTAGAGTGTGAGATGAGATTTAATCGATTATCTCACTTGCAGACACACCAGCGAGTTCACAACAGGGAGAGGCTGTTCAACTGAGTGAGAAAGCATTCATTGATTCAGCCAACCTTCTGACACACCCGTGTCTTCATGCTGGGGAGAGGCCATTCACTGGATCTGTGCAGGATGGCATTCACTCAGTTATCCAATCTGTTCAGATACCAGTGAGTTCACAAATGATTACAGGGACTGGATTCTGCTGTTATTGCTGCTGTTATTCACACCCAGAACTGACCCATGTTCACTCTGACAGTTTTATTTTTATTCAGTGTGGGACATGGGTGTCGCTGGTCAGCATTTATTGCCCACCTCTCGTTGCCCAGACAGGCAGTTGAGTGTCAGTCACATTGCTGTGGCTCTGGAGTCATCGTCGGCCAGATCAGGTAAGGATGGCAGATTTCCTTCCCTAAAGGACATTAGTGAACCAGATGGGTTTTTTTTCTGACAATCGACAATAGTTTCATGGTCATCAGTAGATTCTTAATTCTAGATATTTTTTATTGAAGTCAAATTCCACCATCTGTCATGGTGGGACTTGAACCTGGGTGCCCAGAACATTAGCTGAGTTTCTGGATTAATAGTCTAGCGATAGTTCCACCAGGCCATCGCCTCCCCAAAGTGGGGCCATCGGAGGGTTTCTTTCTGCTGGACTGATCGGTCTCATGACTTTGCTTCCAGTGGGCTGATGCTCTTTGAGCTGCTCCGCCATTCAATATGATCATGGCTGTTATTAATATGTACAGCAAATTGTAATATTCTAAATAGGATATTCAGATGGTGATACATTTTCATTTCTTCCTGAGGAAGAGGTTTGTGTCTATCTAATCATTCATGTTTTAGAAATAAATTTTTAGTTTGAGAATTAGTATTTTTTAACGAAAGATAAATGAAAAACCTGGGTTGAGAATCTGACAAAAACACCTGAGGGAATTCGCAGTCTCAAGGCGTGGCCCATGTTTGTTTAAAAAGTCAAAACTGGAAGGGTAAGAACTGTAAAAGGGCAGCTGGACTGTTCCTCTCTGAGTCACAGTGAGACATTTCTAATTAAATACACAGAGGGAATTCCCTAAGTTTTGACATGTTCATTCAAAAAGATTGCAAATAATTTGATTCAGAAAAAACAACCATGGGTTATTTGATTATTGTGGATACTGAAAATCAAATTTCTGGATTGTGAAAAGCAGCTGGAAGTAGCACAATTAATGCAAGATTTGGGACATTTAGATCTTCACTGACCAGAATGTAGCAACTAATGCTGTAAAAAGGGGGCTGGGCTCAGCCTCTTCAGCTGGAGATCTGGAGACATTGGATCTAACACTTAATGTCCTGTCTTTATTAGTGAGGTGACTTCTTCGAGCAGACTCAGGGTTACATGTTTTGTTTTGAAACTACAAGTTAATTAATTTAAACATCTATTGGATATGCTAACTGGTCTCCGTTACCATGGAGATAAGTGATTCAGAGTGGAACCTTGGTTGGAATTCTGGGTGGTTCTCACAGAAACCAGGCAGTCTGCAGTGAGCTTGCAAACCGTCAGCTGTGGGACCAGAAGCTGTGAACTAGCTGTGGGAGCGGGAGCTGTGAGCCGCGAGCCAGCTGTGGGAGCGGGAGCTGTGAACCAGCTGTGGGAGCAGGAGCTGTGGGAGCAGGAGCTGTGGGAGCGGGAGCTGTGAACCAGCTGTGGGAGCAGGAGCTGTGAAACCGCTGTGGGAGCAGGAGCTGTGAACCAGCTGTGGGAGCAGGAGCTGTGAACCAGCTGTCGGAACGGGAGCTGTGAACCAGCTGTCGGAGCGGGAGCTGTGAACCAGCTGTGGGAGCAGGAGCTGTGAACCAGCTGTGTGGGAGCAGGAGCTGTGAACCAGCTGTGGGAGTGGGAGCTGTGAGCCGCGAGCCAGCTGTGGGACCGGGAGCTGTGAACCAGCTGTGGGAGCAGGAGCTGTGAAACCGCTGTGGGAGCAGGAGCTGTGAACCAGCTGTGGGAGCGGGAGCTGTGAACCAGCTGTGGGAGCGGGAGCAGTGAACCAGCTGTGGGAACAGGAGCTGTGGGAGCAGGAGCTGTAACCAGCTGTGGGAGCTGTGAACCAGCTGTGGGAGTGGGAGCTGTGAACCAGTTGTGGGAGTGGGAGCTGTGAACCAGCTGTGGGACCGGGAGCTGTGAACCAGCTGTGGGAGCCGGAGCCGAGAAGGTCATAAGGAACCAGGGATGTTCTCAATGTTTAAAGCCCTCAGCAAGAAGGCAGTAAAGTCCATGCTTGGATTGAGGAGTCCATGTTTTGAGTCAATTCTGAAATCTCAAAGGAAAGTTGGAGAGTTATTTGGCCGAAAGCTAATAGAAGGATCCTCATGAAATCTTGGAGTCTGGAGAATAGCTGGAATATGGAAAGTTTGATTTTGTTTAAAAGCCTGGAATCTTGTGATGGGTGTTTGGATTTCTCATTGAACGTTAATATTCTCAACCCGAATTATAACAACACACACAATATTTCAAAACTATTTGAAAAATATGGTCTTTATTTTGTACAAAGTATTACATTATAAGGCACTCCTCTTCTAGGATCTACAGTAATTTCTTAGCTCGAGCACTACTGAAACAATCAGACAATAAATGAATAAAAATTGTACTAATTGTCATCCCTTCTGAATCAGGAGGGCTATCCCCAGCACAGAGGGTCATTTGGAATTTTTCCCACAGACCAATTAACAGGGATTATACTCTCCAACCATCTGAAGTGAATTCTTTACACGAATCGTCCAGGCCGGTGCAGGTATCAACTTGCAGTTTGGCTGATCAGCTCAGATTTTCTGCAGCATTTCATCGATCACCGAGTGATTCCTTTCACAGAGTCCATCTTTCAGCTGCTGTGTTCCTGACCAGAATGTTCATGTGTTCACACACGTCTCAAAACTCATCATTCAGAAACTGAGCTGGTGCCACAAAGTCTGACCATGTTTCATAGGCACCCATCGGATCATCTTTCTTGTAAATCACATCAATGAAACCTAATAAAAGATCCAAACCTTGATCAGTAGCCCACTGATGGACATCCAGCTCAAAAAATACTTTGCTTCTGATTTTCCTTGTGTTAGGAAGTGACAATGCCAAGGCCAGATCTTGTTTCCTCCTTGATCGGGATGTAACCCGTGTCCACATCGCCACTTCATTCTTCCACTGGTTGTATGGTTCAGACTCCGAGAGCATCAGCAGGTAATCAGACCCTGACAATTCCCACTGCCTTTCAGTCATTTCTCACAAAAGCTGCTGGGATTGTCAGCTTCTGTCTGAAATATACTTTCCTTTATTTTCCAAACTTCACCATTAGACAAACATTCCCTGTTACCATGTTATAATCCCGACAGTCTTATAGTGAAGGAAGAAATTGGAGCTAATCTTTACTTGGAATATAATTAACTCCTAACTCTTTATACATACTTTCTTCATACACACTCCTATAATTATCCAATCAATGCCCTCTATCTACATATTTAAACAGAATTGATACAATTAACGCCCATAGTCAGGGCAGGGACCCGGGTTCAATTCTGGCCTCGGGTCACTGTCTGTGTGGAGTTTGCACATTGTCCCCATGTTTGCGTGGGTTTATTCCGGGTGCTCTGGTTTCCTCCCACATTCCAAAGATGTGCGGGTTAGGTTGATTGGCCATGCTAAATTGCCCCTTTGTGTCAGGAGATTAGCAGGGTAAATATGTAGGGTTATGGGAGTGGAGCCTGGGTGGCATTGTGGTCGGTGCAAACTCGATGGGCCAAGTGACCTCCTTCTGCAATGTAGGGATTCTATGATTAAAAAAAGGTCTCTAATCGGTGTGAACTTGCTGGTGTGTCAGCAAGTTGGATGACTGATTTAAACTTTCCCTGAACTCAAAGCAGGGGAATGGCCTCTCCTCAATGTGGACTTGCTGGTGTCACAGCAGATTGGATGAATCAATGAATCTCTTCTCACACACAAAACACATTAATGGTCTCTCTCCAGTATGAATACATTGGTGCATCAGCAAGTTGGATAACTGAGCGGATTCCTTCCCACACTCAGAGCAGGTCAGTGGCCTCTCACCAGTGTGACCACATTGGTATTTCAGCTGACTGGATGACTCAGTGAATCTTTCCCAAGGAGCAGGTGAATGGCATCTCCCTGTTGTGAACTCACTGGTGTGTCAGCAGGTTGGATGACTGAGTGAATCCCTTCCCACACACGGATCAGGTGAATGGCCCCTCCCCAGTGTGAACTCGCTGATGTGTCAGCAAATGAGATGACCGTGTGAATCTCTTCCCACACTCAGCGCAGGTGAACAGCCTCTTCCTGGTGTGACTGCGGTGACTCACCTGAAGAAGGGGCTTGGAGCTCCGAAAGCTTGTGTGGCTTTTGCTACCAAATAAACCTGTTGGACTTTAACCTGGTGTTGTTAAACTTCTTACTGTGTTTACCCCAGTCCAACACCGGCATCTCCACATCATGAGAACCTTCTGAAGCAGACAGAACACCATTTCTTTATCCACGCTTTCTTCATACACACTCATATAATGGTCCAATCCATGCCCTCCATCTGTACATACTTCAATTCAATTCTAGACTGAATGACCAATGACATTCAGGTCCCTTTGAATTGAGTGAATGTGTCAGGTCTTGATGTGATGTTTGGTTTTGAGATTTCTGTCTGCAAATCTTCTCCTTCTCAAAACCTGTAGAAGGAATTTACAAAAGTCATCCCTGTCAGTATGGGAACAAAATTCAGAATTCACAATTTCATTTTTAGTTGCACATTCTTTCTGGACTTGTTCACCAAAAGCTGTGAATCTCAATCTCATACATTATCTCTACCCTCAAACTGCTGTACCTCATATATACCCTCCCAATTCTTGTGAAGATGCTGATTGTTCCTGACTGACAGACCCATGCTCACTGCTTCCTGACCTGGAGAACTAAAAACTTTGATGCAGACTGCGAGACTAAATGCAAACACAGAGGTACAGATTCTGGAGGAAAACATGTGTTTAATAAACACTGCTGCATTACTTGACCAGAGATTGTCAGAGAGGACTTGATCAGAGAGGTCGGGAATGTAGCCCAATCCATCACGCAACCCAGTCTCCCATCCATTAACTCTGTCTACACTTCCCGCCACCTCAACAAAGCAGCCACCGTAATTAAAGACCCCACGCATCCCGGACATTCTCTCTTCCACTACTTCCGTCGGGAAAAAGTTACAAAAGTGTGAGGTCACGTACCAACTGACTCAAGAACAGCTTCTTCCCTGCTGTCATTAGACTTTTGAATGGACCTACCTTGCATTAAGTTGACCTTTCTCTCAACCCTAGCTATGACTGTAACACTACACTCTCTCATTTCCTTCTCTATAAATGGTATGTTTTGTCTGTATAGCGCGCAAGAAACAATACTTCTCACTGTATACTGAGACATGTGACAATAATAAACAAAATCAAATCAAAAAATATTTACGACCATTTCATTAATAACTTTATTAAGGTACGGAGTGTTCACAAACACAAACTCGCTGCTTATGAGAATGGTGGAATTAGAGATGATCCAAGATTTCAACTGAACTGGCTGGACAATTGGAGGAAATAATCTTGTGAGATACAGGGGTACAGAGGGAGAATGGGACTGACTGGATTGCTCTACAGAGAGTCAGCACGGACTCGAATGGACATATTCTGTGCTGTAATGGATCAATGACTGGAAAGGTATGTCACGACAGTGTTATATTACAAACTTGAAATAACAATAAATGAAATTTATCACAGAACCATAAATAATATATCTAATAGGTACCTAAAAGCAAAACTGGACATAACTCTGTGCTACATAAAATTAGTGTCCCACAAAAAATCATAAATTTACACCAGATTACACCAAAAATACACATACCTGTCATACCTTATTACATTGTCCCCTTCAATGTCAGCCATTTCCTGGGGAAACCAGCCCTTTAATCATGAACATTAGGAAACAGACCATCCTTTTAACCAGACAAATAAATGTGTCAAGCTGAGGGAGCAAAGGATGTCAATGTCTTTAAGAGAGAGAGAGAGACCTGGGCCAACCTTTCCAGAGTTTGCAGCCTCCCTGGATTCACTTCCTTTCCCTTCAGTTGCTGCAAGTCCCCAATTTCCCCCAGAATGAGAAAAGAAATGGAAAGGGGGATAAAAGAAAGTGTTTTACTCACAGATGTGGCTGAGAGACTGTGAGTGCGCGAGAGAGAGAGAGACTGTGACTGGCTGCACTCAGTAAAACCATTGTCCTACAGAATGCAGGCTCCGTCTAACTCATCCCATCAAACTCTGCTGTATCTTGTCGTTAGCTGAAGTTTCACAAAATGTATTCTAAAAGCAAACTGCATCCATGTTATAATTCAAAATACATGTTTTAAATGAGGAATACTTGTTATTCAGTTAGAGCTGTCTTTTATAATGACAGCTCTCGTCAGGGCTTTAAGATCATTCACTCTTAAGTCAGTATTGTGTTAAAGTTCTCAAACATTGTTTTCTATTAGCCTAATTTAGCCCCACTACTCACAGTCTCCACATTTCCGTGGTTTCTCCCCAATGTAACTTTTTTTATTCATTCATGGGATCTGGGGGTCGTTGGCTGGCCAGCATTTATCGCCTATCCCTAGTAGCCCGAGGGCAGTTGAGAGTCAACCACATTGCTGCGGACCTGGAGTCACATGTAGGCCAGAACAGGACATTACGGAAGGAAATCTGCCCAACAACTTTTTCAACAATCAGCAATGGTTTCAAGGCCATCAGTAGATTCATAGTTCCAGATTTTTCTTATTGAATTCAAATTCCACCATCTGCCTTGGATTTGAACCCAGGTCCCCAGAACATTAGGTGAGTTTCTGGATTAATAGTCCAGCGATAATACCACGAGGCCATCGCCTCCCCCTCGATTGTGATTGTGAACAGTGGTGTCCTTTCATGTTCAAAATTCTCTGCTTTTCTGGTTATGATAAATTGTGCGACTCCATCCAATCCTAATCTGATGTTTTGTGTGAGTTTCCTGACCCCTAATCCACCTCTTCTAAGACCAATTATGTTAACACCTATTAACAGAGCTGGAGCTATTTTTCAATTCAGCAGAAAAAGATCCAAATGAACATGGTTCAGTCTGAATATGGATGACAGCAAAATCCAATCACAATAGTTACTTGTGAATTCGCTGGTGTCTCAGCAGCCTGGATGAGGTAATGAATCCCTTCCCACACTGGGAACAAGTGAACGGCCTTTCCCCAGTATGAACCTGTTCATGATTTATCAGCGTGGATGACTGCTTGAATCCTTTCCCACACACAGAGCAGGTGAACGGCCTCTCCCCAGTGTGAATCCGCTGGTGTTTCCGAAGGTGAGATGAGTGAGTAAATCCCTTCCCACACTGGGAGCAGGTGAATGGTCTCTCCCCAGTGTGAACTCGCTGGTGTTTCAGCAGATTGGCTGAGTGAGTGAATCCCTTCCCACACTGAGAGCAGGTGAACGGCTTCTCCCCAGTGTGAATTCGCTCGTGTAATGCTAGTTTGGATGATTGATTGAATCCCTTCCCACACACAGAGCAGGTGAATGGCCTCTCCTCAGTGTGAATTCGCTGGTGTACTGCTAGGTTGGATGACTGATTGAATCCCTTCCCACACACAGAGCAGGTGAACGGTCTCTCTCCAGTGTGAATTCGTTGGTGTTTCAGCAGCTGGGATGAGGTAGCGAATCCCTTCCCACACCGGGAGCAGGTGAATGGCTTCTCCCCAGTGTGGCTGCGTCGATGAGTTTCCAGCTGTGATGGAAAATCGAATCCCTTCCCACAGTCCCCACATTTCCATGCCATCATCCGTTTGTGACTGCAATAACAGTCCAAAAGGCCCGATGAGTGATTGAAGTCTTGTCGACACACAGAACATGCGTACAGTGTCTCTCAACTGTGAACAGTGCAATTTTCTTCCATGTTCAAAATACTACAACATTCAGGTTCTCATAAATTGGTGCTGGCTCCATCAGATTCTGATGTGATATTCGGTTTCAGTTTCCCAGCTGCAAATCCTCCTCTTCTGAAAACCTGTGAACTTGATTTAAAACAGGAAAAAGGGAATGAGAGAGAACCCACAAAAAAACAAGTCCATCAGTGTGAGTGCAGGATAGAAATCCCCCCCATTCTCTCCTCCTGCTCCAGGGTCAGTAAAGTGAGTTAAAGATGATTCTCATTAACAAACCCATTGCTGCATTTCCTTCCTGAAGCCACATTTGTCCACTGGGGCCTAGCCCCGGGAGAAAGCGCTGCAGCTGCCGTTGTGTTGGGCGTTGAGGCGGTGCCGCTAGTTCCTTATTGGGGGTGTTGAAGCCTCCACTGGGTGTGTGGAGCCTCCCCTCCCACCCACTGCCCCTAACGCTGCCTCCGCTTATCCGCCTCCTTCCCGCCTGAAGATCAGACAAACAAGCGCCTGTCCCTGGACATGAGCCGCACTGCGCATGCCCAACGTCACAATGCCCGGGGACTGATTGACGGCAGCTCTGGGCCAATAGACAAAGGGGGCGGGCCGGGAGGACCGAGCTGGAGCGAATGGTCCTCCAACCAATCGGAGTGAATGAGGGGCGGGATGTTAAGCATGCGCAGTAGCGCTGTAATGGCGACAGACAGACGGTTTTTATTCGAATCCACAAACGGTACAAGGAAAATTGCGGAACGCGGGGACGGTGGATCTGGCGGGTGGGTGAAGAGTGTTTGTAAACATGTTGTTCAGGCCCAACTTCCAAAAAAGGACTTTCTGTTTCGCGCCGAGCGGGGCCGCAAAGTCCAATGTTCGGCTCGGGTTAACGGCTGCCATCTTTATTGGGGGCAATGAGCAGCAGGGCTCATGCGTTCCGCCATCTTTGTAAGGGGCAAAGGTGTCAATGAGTGGGAGGAGCTTGTTCCCCATTGTTCAGAATGGAGACAACTTGTCCATCAACCCTCTGCCCCGGGTCATCTGACCCTGTTTTACACAGAGCCAGATGTTTAATTGATCAGGCAAAGTGGCAGCATAACAAGGAAAGGAAGCAAATTCTGCTCTCCGGATCCCACTAACTATTTTAAATTTTAATGCTTATCCATTAGTCACAAGCAAGGCTTATATTAACACTGCAATGAAGGTACTGTGAAATTCCCCTCGTCGCCACACTCTGACACCTGTTCAGGTTAATGCACCCTAACCAGCACATCTTTCAGAATGTGGGAGGAAACTGGAGCACCCAGGGGAAACCTACGGAGATGCGGGGAGAATGTGCAATCTCCACACAGACATTGACCCAAGCTGGGAATTGAACCCGGGTCCCTGGCGCTGTAAAGCAGCAGTGCTAACCACTGTGCTACTGTGCTATTCAGAGGTCCTGCCCCATATGTCCAAAGATCTGCGGTTCATTTCAGTCTCATGAAGACCCGTGGCAGAAACTCTCGACGCTGAGTAGACATCATCCTCAAATTGAGGAACAGATAACAGCAACTGGCAATGCGCAACAGGGCATGATTTTGATTTAATTGGATTTATTATTGTCACATGTACTGGGATACAGTGGAAACTATTTTTTCTTGTGCTATATGAGCAAAACATACCGTTTATAGAGTACATAGGGAGAAGGAAAGGAGAGGGTGCAGAACGTAGTGTTACAGTTGTCGCAACGGTGTAGAGAAAGATCAACTTAATATCCCATTCAAAATCTGATGGCAGCAGGGAAAAAGCTGGTCTTGAGGCAGTTGGTACATGATCTGACTTTTTGTATCTTTTTCCTGACAGAAGAAGGTGGAAGAGAGTATGTCCAGGTATTTGGGGGCCTTGATTATGCTGGCTGCTTTTCTGAGGCAGTGGGAAATGTAGATGGAGTCAATAGAACAAAATCTGACAGAGTCACTGTATTCATCAAAACCTAAATGAACGTATGTCTGTGGAAAAGATTCAAACATGTGTGTGACTGGAAATGGGGAAAAGCAATGTCATGGAGGGATTTGAAAAGAAAGATGAGAATTTTGAACTGAGTTGCTGCTGAAACGGGAGCCTGTGTAAGTCAGTGAGTCACTGAGATTCAGTGCAGAGATTTGGATAAACTCAAGTTTATCACAGGTTGAATGGAGGCTGGTCAGGATGTGAAAAATCGTCAAGTCTAGAGGTTATAAATGAATGAACGAGAGTTTCAGGAACATGTATTTGGACCAAGTCGAGTGATGGGAATTAGATTTAGGGCGGCACGGTGGCACAGTGGTTAGCACTGTTGCCTCACAGCTCTAGGGACCTGGGTTCAGTTCCCGACTTGGGTGACTGTCTGTGTGAAATTTGCACATTCTCCCTGTGTCTGCATGGGTTTCCTCCGGGTGCTCCAGTTTCCTCCCACAGTCCAGAGGTGTGGATTAGGTTGATTTTCCATGCTAAATTACCCTTTAGTTTCCTGGGGTGCGAGGGTTCGAGGGATTAGTGGGGTAAATATGTGGGGTTACGGGGATGGGCTGAGGTGGGATTGCTGTCAGTGCAGACTTGATGGGCTGAATGGCCTCCTTCGGCGCTGTAGGGTTTCTATGAGATAGAAACTCATTCTTGGAGGTGGCAGAGATAAATGGTCAGAAACTCAGCTGGCAGGTCTGAAGAAGAGTTATAGGGACTCAGAACATTAACTCTGTTTCTTTCTCCACAGATGCTGCCAGACCTGCTGAGTTTATGCAGCATTTTCTGTTTTTATTTCAGTTTTTGCTTTTATTTTAGTGAAATAATTTTCGATTGTTGCAAACAGTCTGGTTCAGCCTCAGACTGTTGTCAGGGAGAGGGATGGAGTCAGTGGGTATGGAGTAGAGTTTGTAGTCGGGTCTTCATCGTCCCAATATTTAAATAGAGGAAATTTTTGTTAATCCAGTGCTGGATGTCAGACAAGTCAGGATGGTGTGTGACCTGAATGGGAACTTGGAGTTGCTGCTGTCCACATACACTTGCTATCCTGATTCTTTGAGGTGCCAGAGGCTGAGAGTCGGGGAAATTCTCTCAAAGTTCTGGCAGAGGTTTAGATATATACAATCCATCACCTTCACTCATTCTGCTCCCAGCTCTCTGTCTCTCTTCTCTTGAGATCCGGACTATGTGAAAAGTTCACTTCCCTGAAGGATATTAGTGAATCAGTTGGTTTTTTATAACAATTTAGCAGCTTTCATGGTCACATTTTCCTCGTGCCGGCCCCACAAATTACCAGATTCATTCAGCTCAATTTCACAACCTGCCTTTGTGTTTTTGTGGGTTCTCTCTCACTCCCTTTTTTCTGTTTTGAATCAGTTTCACAGAGTATTGGAAAGGTTCGCAGGCAGGAAAGTCAAACCAATCACCACATCAAAATCTGACAGAGTCACTCGATTCATCAGGACTTGAATATCATCGGCCTTTGAAAATGGAAGCAAAAAGAACCGTTCACGCCAGGGAGAAACCGTGGAAATGTGGGGAATGTGGGAGGGGATTCAGATCCCCATCTGAGCTTCAGATCCCCTTCTGACCCTGTGGATTACAGGGTCAAAGGTAGGGTTCTGAAGACTGTGGAGGAACAGAGAGATCTTGGGGTCCATATCCACAGATCTCTAAAGGTTGCCACTCAAGTGGATAGAGCTGTGAAGAAGGCCCATAGTGTGTTAGCTTTTATTAACAGGGGGTTGGAGTATAAGAGCCGTGGGGTTATGCTGCAACTGTACAGGACCTTGGTGAGACCACATTTGGAATATTGTGTGCAGTTCTGGTCACCTCACTATAAGAAGGATGTGGAAGCGCTGGAAAGAGTGCAGAGGAGATTTACCAGGATGCTGCCTGGTTTGGAGGGTAGGTCTTATGAGGAAAAGTTGAAGGAGCTCGGGCTGTTCTCTCTGGAGCGGAGGAGGCTGAGGGGAGACTTAATAGAGGTTTATAAAATGATGAAGGGGATAGATAGAGTGAATGTTCAAAGACTATTTCCTCGGGTGGATGGAGCTGTTACAAGGGGGCATAACTATAGGGTTCATGGTGGGAAATATAGGAAGGATATCAGAGGTCGGTTCTTTACGCAGAGAGTGGTTGGGGTGTGGAATGGACTGCCTGCAGTGATAGTGGAGTCAGACACTTTAGAAACATTTAAGCGGTTATTGGATAGGCACATGGAGCACACCAGGATGATAGGGAGTGGGATAGCTTGATCTTGGTTTCAGATAAAGCTCGGCACAACATCGTGGGCCGAAGGGCCTGTTCTGTGCTGTACTGTTCTATTTTCTATGTTATGTGAGCTGGAAATTCATTGGCGCAGACACACCGGGGAGAGACCATTCATCTGCTCCAATTGTGGGAAGCAATTCATTCAATTAATTTGCCTTCAGAGACACCAGCGACTTCACACCGGGGAGAGGCCGTTCACCTGCTGAAACACCGGCAGGTTCACGAAGACAAGAGAGAGTTTAAATGCTCCGACTGTGAGAAGAGCTTTAAAAACCCACACGCACTGAGGGAGCACCAGCTCATTCACACTGGGGACGCACCGTTCAGCTGCTCACTGTGTGGGAAGAGGTTCAGGACATCTCCCCACCTTCAGACACACCAACGAGTTCACACTGACAAGAGACCTTTCAAATGTCCAGAGTGTGAGAAGTATTTCAAAGGTTCTGGGGATCTGCAGTACCATCAATGTGTTCACACTGAGGATAAACCATTCAGGTGCTCTCACTGCAGTACTGGGTTCAAGCAAGCATCTCACCTCACTGTACACCAGCGCACTCACACTGGGGAGAAGCCGTTCATCTGCTGCAAATGTGGGAAGGGATTCGCTCAGTCCTCCAACCTGCTGACGCACCAACAAATTCACACTGAGGTGAGGCCGTTCACCTGTTCTGAGTGTGAAAAGGGATTTGCACGATCATCCCATCTGCTGACACACCAGCGAGTTCACACTGGGGAGAGGCCGTTCACCTGCTCCATGTGTAGGAAGGGATTTAATCGATCATCCAACTTGGTGAAACACCAGAGAGTTCACAATTGACTGCACTGCTCTGATTCTGCTGTTGTTAATCAGATTCAGGACTGAACCTTGTTCATCATGACACTGGGGAAGTGTTGATGATGTTACTGCTAAGTACAGTAACTGGGCTGGAGCTGACAGAACTTGAATTCATATAGCACCTTTCACAACCTCAGGACATCTCTGTGTACAGTCAGCCTCCACAAACAGCAATGTGACAATGAGCAGTGATCTGTTTGCAGTGAGATTGGGAGAGGGGTAATATTGGTCTCACCAGGGTGAGCTCCCTGCCCTCCTTCCAAATAGAAGCCATGTGATCTTTCATCTCTGCCTGACAGAGCAGATGGGGCCCTTGGTTTAACATCCTCATATTAGTGAAGTGAAGAGCCTTAATTCTGAGACAATTGAAGAATAAGCAATTAAACAATAGTTGTACTTGTCAGGCTGGTGATATAACCTGTAACACAAAGGTTGTAATTGTTTATTATTATAAACAATATGATTTTAAGTACACTGGTCATAAATCATGAGAACTGTCAAATTATGTTTTCCAGTCAATCTAGAAAGATAAGGTAGCGCTCACAAAACATTTATGGCTTTGACAAGTTATATTAAGTTGGGGAATGAATGGGACCTGACTCAAGTTGTCTCATTTATTGTACTAAGACATCAGGAGATAACAAAGAACAGTACAGCACAGGAAACAGGCCCTTCGGCCCTCCAAGCCTGTGCCGCTCATTGGTCCGATTAGACCAATCGTTTGTATCCCTCCATTCCCAGGCTGCTCATGTGACTATCCAGGTAAGTCTTAAACGATGCCAGCGTGTCTGCCTCCACCACCCTACTTGGCAGCGCATTCCAGGCCCCCACCACTCTCTGTGTAAAAAACGTCCCTCTGATATCTGAATTATACCTCGCCCCTCTCACCTTGAGCCCGTGACCCCTCGTGATCGTCACCTCAAACCAGGGAAAAATCTTCCCACTTTTCACCCTATCTATGCCCTTCATAATTTTGTACACCTCTATTAGGTCTCCCCTCATTCTCCGTCTTTCCAGGGAGAACAAGCCCAGTTTACCCAATTTCTCCTCATAGCTAAGACCCTCCATACCAGGCAACATCCTGGTAAACCTTCTCTGCACTCTCTCTAAAGCCTCCACGTCCCTCTGGTAGTGCGGCGACCAGAACCGGACACAGTACTCCAAATGTGGCCTAACCAGCGTTCTATACAGCTGCAACATCATACTCCAGCTTTTATACTCTACACCCCATCCTATAAAGGCAAGCATACCATATGCCTTCTTCACCGCCTTCTCCACCTGTGCTGCCACCTTCAAGGGTTTGTGGACTTGCACACCCAGGTCCCTCTGTGTTTCTATACTCTTGATGGCTCTGCCATTTATTGTATAAATGGATGCTAGTAGGTGTCAGGGGCCAATCAGACAGTTAAGTTAATCAAATATAGTTCAACACTGAAGCTAATTTGAGCAAACGAGAGTTGAGGGGGTAAAAATAAAGGTTTTGAGTAGCCACTCTGTTAACATGTTATCCACCTTGTCTGATTATCATTTCACGTCTTTGGCCTGATCAACCGAGGAAAGTTTTGAGAAGTCTGCTTCATTGTTAAAGATAAGCTTTCTCCTTTCTGCCAATTACTATTAATTCGAACTTTGTTTTTTATCTTTCTAACTTTTTAACCTTTTAATGGTTAATAAATCTTCTGATTTTACCAATTAAAATGTTCATTCTGGCTAGATAGATAAATCTTTATTGAAAATTGGGGATTTATTGCAAACAACCTCTACCCGATAAATCAACTTCAAAGTGCAAATACTCCCTGGATTTGGTGTCTCGGTGTAAGTGGTCCCTGGATTTTGTGTTTCTGTGTAAATGGTCCTTAGACTTGGTATCTCAGTACAAGTGGGCCCCGCACTGCTTTCAGTCCAACTGTCTATATTCCATCTTTCATTGATTTCAATGTAATGGAAACTGGGAGTTGGAACCTGTCAGCATTTGAAAGATATTCACAAATAATTGGAGGATTTCTTACATTTGGGATCTTTCTCTGTTCTGTCCTCTCGAGGTGTTAGATAACAGACTTCACCCTGTGAATATCCAGCTGGAGTATTGGGCCCCTGGTGTGTTTCCTTGTTTATATTGTTGACTCTAAATATTGAATCTTGTGGTTTCAGACATCAAATAATCAAACTCCCAACAGCAGATTGTCTTTTACTGACTTTATTAACAGCACTGCAATAATAGACAGAATATAGTTACTTGTTCGGAGAACAGAGATAATATCATAAGTTCAGAGCTCTCTATCCTGAGAAGGCATTCAGTTGTGACAAATTGCTACAGAAAAGTCAATGATAAAACTACACAGATCACCCCACATTGACCGAGGTTCCAGAAATGACAACAGCACACTGTTCCCAAGACAATCCTGCAAAGATTTCCTGGCTCACAGCTGGGGGCTTGTGCCAAATTTAGCAGAGATTTTCTGTAAGACCTGGATTCACCTCAACTTAAATATAAGACTTAACGTCAATTACAATTGTTGGACTCAGTTGGAAGAGGTGATCGAAAAGGGACTTTCATTTCTAACTAGCTACAGGACCAAACTTAGTACAAATATTGTTCCAAGCTTTGCAGAATTTACTAAGTTAATAACATAAGTACAAAATGCAAAACTTAACAAAGGCAGTGGAAGCAGTCAGTTCACTTTGTAACGCTGGCTCACAACTTCCAGCCGACTGCAGCACTGTCTCTTGTCCTGTTGATTGTTGTCTACCTTCTTCCTGCTCAGCTTCTCTGAGCTGTGAACTGGGCAGCTGAAAGCTGATGGTTATTAACCATTTCTAGACACAGCCCCTGTGCACGATCAATGGTGTTCCTGAACTCTGGTTCACCATGATCAGTCCCTGATTGATTTAGGTGGTGTGTAATCATTGATTGGTTTCTCAGTGGTGATGGTCATCTACTGACCATTTCCTGCAATCTCCCGACTGGCCCTCTAATGTGTCAGTTACTTCCGGAGTCTGCCCCACATGATAGCCTTTCCTGTCATTTCACTAAATTTTATGGCTTTGTACTGAGATAATAGGGGCATAAAGATATCTTCTTTGTCCACTTATTTGAAATATGCTAGTTTATGGTGTCAAATCCCAATGGTTAACATTTGGGCTCAAATGTCTAATTGATGTGTAGAAATCCTGTACAGTTCTCATTGGGGCAGGTGACTATCAGTATATCTTGGTTAAAGAAACTGCTTGCTGGTTTTTGTAGTGGCTGCCAGTTAATTAAAAGGACACAAAGTGACACACAGACTTAAACTAATACAGAAATTACAAAGTGACTTCAGATCTGAAATCCAAAGAAAGGGGGCATCAAATCAGTGTGTAAAAGGTGAGATAGCAAGATACACATATAAATACAACATAATACATTCAATTGATAAACGTTCAAAAGTAATGAGTCAGAATAACTACTGTGTTATGAAAACTACACTGAAACCTTTAATTTTTCAACCCAAAGATGGTTATAAAGTGTGAAGGAAAGTGACTGCTTCTTTTAAGATATTACAAGTTGTTGTGCCTGCAGCACAGTCTGTTCTAAAACTCATACGATGGACAATGAATAGACTTCTTGTTAGTACAACCAATATTTATTTAGAACACACAATCAATAATCACCCACCCAACAATAAGTTATCTTACAGAAAATACGAAAGTTCAAGCCCAATACAAGACCTTGACTTAACTTTGCGTGACTGGCAAGGACCCAAGCAGATATTGGCCTTTATCTGTGCGCTGGTCTCGGTTGTCCTCTGCATAGTCTGGTCCTTTGGTCTGGTCTGGCACTCTGGCTCTGGTCTTCCTTCCTTCTCGGGTGTGGTGGCTCTCTTCATGCTGGTCGTCGTTGGCAACGGTCACTGTTGTTGTAGCTCGTTCGTGGGGTCAGAGTGAGCTTCTGTTGTGCAGAAGCTTTTATCCCTCCCTGGTTTCATGTCCTTTTAGGGCGGTCTCCTGATTCTTGTCAATCAATCGATCAGGGCTTGATCACCCTGATCGATAAGAGTCCAATCAGGTGCTGCCACACCGATCTCTGGGTGTGTACCCAACGGCCATGCCTGTAGGTGCTGGAGGCACGTAGGTCACATACTTCCGTCCCAAATAAGGGGTTAAGGTAAACAAGTATGTTTGACCAGAAAGGGTCCATTGTCTTTGGGATGGCCTATTTCCTGTGTATTCAGTTGTCTGGGTTGCAGCCTGTTTATCTCTGTCTTTTAGGCTGCAGCCTGTCATTTTAGTTCTTGCCCAATTGTCCCAGAGTGCTTTACAAATCGTCATTTTAGATGGCCCGTTTGGCCACAAAGTTAAAAGGTTAAACTAATGACACAATGCCATAAACTAATGACAGTAAGAAGTCTCACAACACCAGGTTAAAGTCCAACAGGTTTATTTGGTAGCAAATACCATAAGCTTTCGGAGCACTGCTCCTTCATCAGATGGAGTGGATATCTGTTCTCCAACAGTGCACAGACACAGAAATCAAGTTACAGAATACTAATTAGAATGCAAATCTCTACAGCCAGCCAGGTCTTAAAGGTACAGACAATGTGGGTGGAGGGTCTTGACAGGTTGATGTGGAAAGGATGTTTCCTCTTGTTTGAGAGTCTAGAGCGAGAGGTCCTTGTTTAAAAATAAGGGTTCGCCCATTTAAAACGGAGATGAGGTGAAATATTTTCTTTCAGAGGGTCATGAACCTCTGGTACACTCTTCTGAAAAGGCGGTGGAAGCAGAATCTTTGAATATTTTTAAGACAGATGTAGATAGATTCTTGGCAAGCAAGTGGGTGATAGATTATTGGGGGTTGGCAGGATGCAGATTTAAGGTTACTATCAGATCAGCCCTGATCTGATTAAATGGTGGAGCAGACTCAAGGGGCCAAATAGCCGAATCCTGCTCCTTGTTCCTGTGAGACTAATGACTAATAAACTAATAAACATAAACTAATGACACAGTACTGAAGGCTTGAAACTTCACAGCTGGTTTCTTCACACAATATGGCCTCTAACTCAATATAACTGTTATTGTCAATGCTGAGGGGTAACAGTTCCAGACCTCAGCTCATCCAGAGTTGATGGGATCCACAGGACTCTGTAATTAAAGTATAAAAGTGTAGCTTTACACCGGTCTAGGGTCATGTGATGTATTTCACTTGTCAAATAAGGATGCAGTTACAGAGAAAGCCAGTTACATGATACTAACGTATTACAATTAAGCAGAATATCACAGCAGATTAATTGATTAATACACTTCAATTACTTGATCATTACACATAACTAAGCTACAAACTATTAAACATGACCGTTCCTACAGTCAAACAGTCCAGTCAAGCAACAGGCTGACACAGTCATACTTTGAATCATATCTTACTGCCAATGTCTCACAGGAACAAGGAGCAGGATTCGGCTATTTGGCCCCTTGAGTCTGCTCCACCATTTAATCAGATCAGGACTGATCTGATAGTAACTTTAAATGTGCATCCTGCCTACCCCCAATAATCTATCACCCACTTGCTTGGCAAGAATCTATCTACATCTGTCTTCAAAATTTTCAAAGATTCTGCTTCCACCGCCTTTTCAGAAGAGCGTTCCAGAGGTTCACGACCCTCTGAAAGAAAATATTTCACCTCATCTCTGTTTTAAATGTGTGAACCCTTATTTTTAAACAGGGACCTCTCGCTCTAGATTCTCACACAAGAGGAAACATCCTCTCCACATCAACCTGTCAAGACCCTTCAGGATCTTCCATGTTTCGATCAAATTTATCTTACTCTTCTAAACTCCAGCAGACACAAACCTCGCCTGTCCAAGCTTTACCCATAATCCACACATTTCTAGCATTAGTCTGGTCAGTCGACTGCTTCCAATGTATTTACATCCTTGCTTAAACAAGATGACCAATACTGTACACCGTACTCCAAATGTGGGCTCACTGGTGCTCTGGATAACTGAAGCATAACCTCCATATTTATGTAATCAATTCCCCTCACAAATGAGAGCTTTCCTAATTACTTGCTTTACCTGTTTACTAGCTTTTTGTGATTCATGCAAAAAACAAAGAACAAGAACAGGCCCTTCGGCCTACGCTGATCACATTGTCCTATCGAGACCAACCGCTTATATCCCTCGATTCCCGTCTGTTCATTTGTTTATCAAGATAAATCTTAAATGTCGCTAATGTATCTGCCTCAACCACCTCACTTGGCAGTGCATTCCAGGCCCCCACCACCCTCTGTAAAAAACCTTCCCCCGCACATCTCCACTGAACCTTTCCCCCTTATCTTGAACTTGTGCTGCCTTGTAATTGTCATTTCTGCCCTGGGAAAAAGCTCCCAACTGTTCATCCTATCCATACGCCTCATAATTTTATAAACATCTATTACGTCACGCCTCAGCCTCTGTCTTTCCAGGGAGAACAATCCCAGTTTATTCAATCTCCAGAACACTCAGATCCCTCTGCATCTCAGAGCTCTACAATCTCTCACCATTTAGATAATCTGCTTCCCTTTTATTCTTCCTGCCAGAATATCCTGTCCTACCAGCAGTTAAGACCTGAGTAGAGGGAGCAGCACAGAGGTGTACAGTGCAAGTGAGTCATCCTGGGAGTCCTCAACTTGAAATTCTTTTTATTCATTCATGGGAAATGGGCATTGCTGGATGGCCAGCATTTATGGCCCAGTCCTTGTTGCCTTTGAACTGAGTGACTTGCGAGGCCATTTCAGAGGGAGTCACATGTAGGCCAGACCGGGTAAGGAGAACAGATTTCCTTCCCTAAAAGGCATTAGTGAACCAGATGGGTTTTTTACGATAATCAGCTATGATTTATGGTCATCAGTAAATTCTTAATTCCAAATGTTTTTTATTGAATTCAAATTCCACCAACTGATGTGGCAGGATTCAAAACCCGGTCGCCAAATCATTAGCTGAGTTTCTGGATTAACAGTTCAGCAATAATACCACCAGTCATCACCTCCCCTAGTTCAACATGGAGTGGAGGAGAACAAGTCAGGAGCAGCACTGGGCACCCTAAAACTGAGATTCCAATCTGGTGACTCTATAATACAGGACTGTAAACACACTAAACAGCAGAAGCAGCATGTTCCAGGCAGGGCCAAGCGATCCCACAAACAACGGATCAGATCAAAGCTGCAGTCCCCCCACATCCAGTCGTGAATGGTGGGGGACAATTAAACAAATCACCGAGAGAGAAAGCTCCACAAACATCACCATCCTGAATGACTGGGGAAAGAAGTGGATCAGTGAAAACAACTGTGATTTGTGTTTGGTGATCACGGATGTGTTACTGATGCCTTTCATAGATTCCAAGGCCAGGAAAGACACTCTGGAAGGTATGGGGAGCTGGGACTTGTCCAGGAGAGTAACAAGGTATGAAAACTGAAATAATCTAGAACTAGAAAGGAGAAAAGGTCACAAAAATGCAGCAATTAGTAACAAGACATTGATTAATCTTTTCTTGTCCTGGAGAAATGAAGGTCTCAGCTTTGTGTCTTTAAACAATATTAGTTAATTTGACATTTATCCAGAGTAATAAACTCCAGCCCAGTTATAGCAATCACTAACATCAGCAAAAACACACCCCAACTGTCAGAATGAACATGGTTCAGTCCTGGATGTGATTAACAGCAGCAATAACAGCAGAATCCAATTCCTCCAGACACTTGCCAATTTGTTGGTGTGTTAGAAGATGGGTTGACTGAGTGAATCCCATCTCACACTCAGAGAAGGTGAACGGTCTCTCTCCATTGTGAGTGTGTTGGTGTCTCAGCAGGTGGGATGAGTGAGAAAATCCCTTCCCACACTCAGAGCAAGTGAATGGTTTCTCCCCGGTGTGAATGTGCTGGTGTGTTCGCAGGTTGGATGAGCGAGTGAATCCCTTTCCACAGTCAGAGCAGGTGAACGGTCTCTCCCCAGTGTGAACTTGTTGGTGTCTCAGCAGAACACTTGAGGTCTTAAAGCTCTTCTCACATTCAGAACATCTGAAAGGTTTCTTATCCGAGTGAACAAGTTGGTGTGATCTGAGGCTGGTTAAATAAATGAATCCTTTTCCACACAAGGAGCAGGTGAACGACCTCTCCCCAGTGTGAACTCGCTGGTGTTTCTGGAGGCTGGATAACAGAGTGAATCCCTTCCCACACACTGTACATCTGAATGGCCTCTCCTCATTGTGAACTCGCTGGTGTATCAGCAGATCACTTGTGGTTTTATAACTCTTCTCACATTCGGAACATTTGAAAGGTCTGTTATCAGTGTGAACCAGTCGGTGTGTAGCGAGGTGGGATCATCGTGTGAATCCCTTCCCACACACAGAGCAGGTGAACGGCCTTTCCCCAGTGTGAGTGCGTTTGTGTTCAATGAGATTCTGTGATCGCTTAAATAACTTCCCACAGTAAGAGCAGCAGAACTGTTTCTCGGTGTGAATAGATTGGTGCGTGACCAGGTCCTCAGGGCTTTTAGAGCTGTGATCACCGTCAGCATGGTTAAAAAGCCTCTCTTCAATGTGAACTTGCTGGTGGGTCAGCAGGTGGGATGACTGAATGAATCCCTTCCCACACATGGAGCAGGTGAATGGTCTCTCCCCAATGTGACTGCGCCGATGCATTTCCAGCAGAGATGGGTAACTGAATCCCTTCCCACAGTCCCCACATTTCCATGGTTTCTCCATGGTGCAGGTGTTCTTGTCTGTTCAAGCCTTGTCCACACACAACATGTGTATTGCTTCTAAGTAAGGCTATTAAGGGTTATGGGACAAGGCAGAAAATTGGATTGTCATATCAGATCAGCCGTGATCTCATTGAATGGAGGAGCAGACCCGATGAGTCCAATGGCCTAATTCTGATCCTAATTCTTATGGTCTTATGGTTCTCTGCTGTGAATGGTGTGATGTTTCTTTCAGGCTGTGTAACTGGTTAAAGCTCTTTCCAGTCAGTTCACTCTCACTCAGGTCTGTGTCTCGGTGCTTTTCCAGTCACACTGATGTTTGAAATTGTTCCCCACCGCCAGAACAGACAAACATTTCTCCTTCCACATTTAAAGGTAGATGATATTCAGGTTCTGATGAATTGAGTGACTCTGTCAGATCTTGATGTGATGTTTGGTTTCAGTTTCCCATCTGCAATTCATCGCCCTTGTGGACCTTGTAAAAGACATTGACAGAGTCAGTATCACTGTCAGTACAGGATAGAAATTCAGAACAAACAATTCTAGTTTCCATGGAATATTATTTCAAATCTTGTTTCTCCAATCTTGTGGTCCAATCGAACTTCCATCTGAACTAAACCAGAACTTTGTTTCCGGTGTTTGTGAGACACTCTGGACCCTGAGTTGTGGAAGATATCGAGTGTTTCAGTCGACACTGTCTGCTCCCTCTCCAGGACCACACGAGCACGGACAAGAAAGTTAACGTTTATTTTTATTAGTCACAAGTAAGGCTGACAGTAACACTGTAATGAAGTTACTGTGAAACCACAGAAGAACCACAGCCAAGTTACCCTCTGCTGAACTACAAATTACTGTTTTAACCAGCCCCAAGAACAGGTCCAGGAAAAGATCCTCTGACCTCCCCAGTCTCCTCCACACTGGGCAGTCAACGAACAGGAGCGTGGGGCAGGACAGAATTGTAACTAAAAGTGGAGAAGCAGCTCCTTCAGGGGTTGCAATCTCTCACACTGAATACGTACATGGCTCATGGATTTCTCGAGGCTGCAAATTAATTTAAAAGAGGAGAAAAAAACAGTGATAAACACAAAGGCAGGTTGTGAAATTGAGCTGAATGAATCTGGTAATTTGTGGAGCCGGCACAAGGAAGAAGTGACTCCGGAAGCTGCTGGATTGTGATTAAAAACCCAAATGGTTTGTTAATGTCCTTCAATGCAGGAAACCTGTCACCCATCCAGATCTACACAAGAATTCAGCCTCAATGAGAGGAGAAAGATAGAGATGAAACAGGGAGGGAATGAACGGTAAGGATTTTATACATCTACAACTGGACAAGAACTGACAGAACCTGCCAAACCACAACCTTCACCAACTCAAAGGACGCAGGAAAACTATCACCTCCAAATGTCGCTTTCAATCTCAAAACAACTTGTAATCCTGTGGTAACCTGTAACCTCCTGCATTTAAGGGGCAATTTAGCATAGCTAATCCACCTAACCTGTACACCTTTGGGGTGTGGGAGGAAACCGGAGCACCTGAAGGAAACTCATGCAGTCACAGAGAGAATGTGCAAACTCCACACAGACAGTCACCCAAAGCTGGAATCGAACCCCGGGTCCCTGGTGCTGTGAGACAACAGTGCTGACCACTGTGTCACCCTGAGCCACTGTACTGTGTTGCTCGGAAATAAGTTTTAGGATTTTGGCCGAATGATTGTGAAGGCAGAGCAGTATACTACCAAGTCAGAATAGTGCGTGATTCTGAAGAGTAAATGCAGGTTATGGGGTCTCCATGCACAAACTGCCCTTATCCATGTTGGAGGAGAGGTTTGTAGTTTTGGAAGGTGCGGCCAAAGGAGGTTTAGCCAATTGCTGGTAATTCTAGTAATGTACATGTTCCAGTTGTGAACTCGCTGGTGCATCAGCAGTGTGGATGAATGACTGAATCCCTTCCCACACACTGAAAAATTTGAAATTTTTCTAAATGTAAATTTAATGAAAATCCCTGACAGAACGACTTTTTCCTTACTTGAAACACAGCTTTAAATGGTCCATTTGTTTCTAGACTCGGTTCCATGAGCAACGCCTTCAACTAAACAAAATCAAAACACTGCAGCTGCTGGAAATCTGAAATGAAAAGAGAAAATGTTGGAAATACTCATCAGGTTAGACAGCATCTATGGAGACAGAAACAGAGTTAATGTTTGCAGTCACTGACGCTTCTCTAATAAAACACATACCAATAGCTGCTGTTTAATGGGGCCGTGGATCCCACAATCCCCTGTGCCCCAGAAACCGCTCTATCCATCACACACATTTCCCATTATGACACTTCTATGTCAAGAAGGCGAGCTGTTTAAAAGTCATCAAGTTCCATTTTTGCGTGTTGATGTTCATTAAAGATACGGCAGTGGGCTGACGAATGGCAGATGGAATTTAGACAAATGTGAGGTGATGCATTTTGGTAGATTGAACCAGGGCAGGACTTACTCAGTTAACGGTAGGGCGTTGGGGAGAGTTACAGAGCAAAGATATCTAGGGGTACATGTTCATAGCTCCTTGAAAGTGGAGTCACAGGTGGACAGAGTGGTGAAGAAGGCATTCGGCATGCTTGGTTTCATTGGTCAGAACATTGAATACAGGAGTTGGAATGTCTTGTTGAAGTTGTACAAGACATTGGTAAGGCCACACTTGGAATACTGTGTGCAATTCTGGTCACCCTATTATAGAAAGGATATGATTAAACTAGAAAGAGTGCAGAAAAGATTTACTGCAATGCTACCGGGACCTGATGGTTTGAGTTACAAGGAGAGGCTGGATAGACTGGGACTTTTTTGTCTGGAGCGTAGGAGGCTGAGGGGTGATCTTATAGAGGTCTGTAAAATGATGAGGGGCACAGATCAGCTAGATAGTCAATATCTTTTCCCAAAGGTAGGGGAGTCTAAAACTAGAGGGCATAGGTTTAAGGTGAGAAGGGAGAAATACAAAAGTTTCAGAGGGGCAATTTTTTCACACAGAGGGTGGTAGGTGTCTGGAACAAGCTGCCAGAGATAGTAGTAGAGGCGGGTACAATTTTGTCTTTTAAAAAGCATGTAGATAGTTACATGGGTATGATGGGTATAGAGGGATATGGGCCAAATGCGGGCAATTGGGATTAGCTTAGGGGTTTTTTAAAAAATGGGCGGCATGGACAAGTTGGGCCGAAGGGCCTGTTTCCATGCTGTAAACCTCTATGACTTCCCCCTTATTATCAATTTCAGATATTTCGGTCGAGAATTTCCATTCCCTTACTTTTTGGTGGATAAGGAATGCCTTGAGTACTTAGATTACAGTATAATTTGATTCCTAATGACTGCATCACTGTCCCTAATTTTCACATCGCAGCAGAAAAAGCTCACTGTTCACAAATGAGGCGTCTCCATGACGTGCGCCTTACCCACCATTCGTCGCGGTGGTGAATGTCCCCTATCCACAGCATGGGAGAGAGCTGCGCATCCGCAGTCAGGCAGTGTGTGGCGCATGCGCAGCGTGAATGATGGCAATGGGGAGAGACATTCCTTTGTCTCATCAGCAACCGGTAAGGATGCGGATACATGGAGGGAGGATTGGAACCGGCAGATGGACGGAGAGGGTTTCTAAATATCTGGTGAAGGTCTCAAACCTCTAATAGTAATCCGCAGGTCCCGTGCTTGCAGCTTTGGGTCTTTTTCCCGGGACGAGGCTCAGGTTAACAGCCGCCATCTTGATTCAGCAGGGAGCGGAGCGCATGCGCTGGTGTCTTGATGACGCAACAATGAGTGGGTGTGGGCTTCAGCGTTTTATGCTCCCAACCGGGTCCTAGTGACCGGATCGCACAGCAGACTGATCAACAGGTTTTAAACAGCTTCACCCACTCCCAGGGAACATTGGAGTATGGAAGTAAGCTGGCAGGGAACATAAAAACTGACTGTAAAAGTTTCTATAGATATGTAAAGAGAAGAAGATTGACAAAAACGAATGTTAGAAATGGGAGAATTCATAATGGGGAATAAAGAAATGGTTGAGGGATTAAATTTTACTTTGCTTCAGTTTTCACAAAGGAAGATGTGAATAATGTACCAGAAGTGCTGAAAGAAACATGTTTTAGTCAGGGGCTGAAGGAAATCAGCATCTGTTGAGAAATGGTTTTGGGGAAATTGATGGAATTGAAGGTGGATAAATCTCCAGGTCCAGATAATCTTCATCCCAGAGTACTTAAGGAAGTGGTCCTGGAAATAGTGGTTATTTTTCAAAATTCTTTGGAATCGGTAATAGTTCCTACAGATTGGAGGGTAGCTAATGTAAACCCACTGTTCAAAAAGGGTGGGATAGAGAAAACAGGGAACTATAGACCAGTGAGCCTAACATTGGTACTGGGGAAGTTGCAGGTGTCTATTATCAAGGATTTCACAACTCGGCATTTGGAAGGCAGTGGTATAATCAGACAAAGACAGCATGGATTTACAAAAGGGAATCATGTTTGACGAATCTATTGGCATTTTGTAAGGATGTAAGTAGTAGAGTTGGCCGAGAAGAACCAGTGGATGTGGTTTATTTAGACTTTCAGAAGGCTTTCGACAAGGTCTCACATAACAGGCTGCTATGTAAAGTTAAAGGACATGGTATTGCAGGGAATGTCTTGAGATGGATAGAAAGCTGGTTCGCAGATAAGAAGCGAAGCGTTGGCATAAATGAGTCTTTTTCTGATTGGCAGTCAGTGACTAGTGGGGTTTGGCAGGGATCTGTGTGAGGACTCCAACTCTTCACATTATATATTAATGATTTGGAAGAGGGAACTGAATGTATTATCTCCAAATTTGCAGATAATACAAAGTTGGGTGGGAGGGTGAGCTGTGAGGAGGCTGCAGAGATGCTTTAGTGTGATTTGGACAGACTGAGTGTGTGGGCATCAGCATTGCAGTTGTAGTATAGTGATGATAAATGTGAGTTTATTCACTTTGGTAGCAATAATAGGAAGACAGATTATTACTTGAATAGGTGTAAATTGAGGGAGGTGTATACTCAACAAGATGTTGGATTCCTCGTGCATCACTCACTGAAAGTAAGTGCACAGGTACAGCAGGCAGTAAAGAAGGCAAATGGTATGTTGGCCTTCATAGCAAGAGGATTTGAGTATAGGGATAGGGATGTTTTGCTGCAGTTGTATAGGGTGTTGGTGAGGCCACACCTGGAGTATTGTATACAGTTTTGGTGTCCTTATCTAAGGAAGGATGTCCTTGCGAGAGAAGGGATACAGCAAAGGTTTACCAGGCTGATTCCTGGGATGGCAAGTCTACCAAATGAGGAGAAACGAAATTGGTTAAGATTATATTCACTGGAGTTTAGAAGAGTGGGGTCTCATAGAAACTTAAAAATTCTAACAGGGTTAGATCGGGTAGCTACAGAAAGAATGTTCCCAATGGTGGGGGGAGTCCAGAACTCGGGGTCATAGTTTGAGGATAAGGGGTAAACCTTTTAGAACTGAGGTGAGGAGAAATTTCTTCACCCAGAGGGTGATGAATGTGTGGAATTCACTGCCACAGAATATGGATCAAGGGATATGGGGGCACAGGAGGGGGTGGGGGTGGGGGGGGATTAGGATATTGAATTTGATGATCAACCATGACTATAATGAATGGCGGAGCAAGCTCGAAGGGCTGAATGACCTACTCCCACTTCTAGATTCTATGTTTCAGTGAGAGAAGTTGCCTGAAGCGGTGGCAAAATATTTGGTTACACTTCAGCCCCAGGCTCCTCATGTTTACATAGAAACATACGAGAAAGTAGAAGTGGGGAGGAGGCCACTCGGCCCTTCGAGCCTGCTCCGCCGTTCATTCTGGTCACGGCTGATCATCAAATTCAATATTGTAATCCCGCCTCCCCCCCATCCCCCGTATCCCTTGATCCCCAAGAAATGTATCTAATTCCTTATTGAAATCAGACTCTACTTCTACTTTTGAGGAAGGGACTTCCAAAGATTCAAGACTCTCTGAGTGAAAAAAATCTTCTCATCTCTGTCTTCAATGGGCAGCACTGTTTGTTAAACAGTGACCCCCAGATTCTCCCATAAGAGCAAACATCCTCTCCACATCCAAGACCTTTCAGAATCTTGAAGGTTTAAATTAAGTTGCCTCTTACTCTTTTAAAGTCGAGCAGAAGCTAAACTTGAGCAGAGACAGTCTCTGGTGTTGTTGTATGGGACAGATTTACTTCTGGTCCTGTAATAAATGCATTTATTATTTCCAGTCTTGTAATATAGTCCTGTAGCTACGTTATATATTTCCAGTCATAGAGTCATTCCAGCACAGAAGGAGTCCATTGGATAACTCGAGTCCATACCGACTCTCACAGTAACTTCATAGTTTTTCATGATTTTCACAGTGACTTCATTGCAGTGTTAATGTCAGCATCCTTGTGACACTAATTAATAAATTATCAAAAATAAACTATAAACTGTCTGTCGAGCAATTCTGTCCGTCTGGAGTGGGTCCCATTCTGTAACCCTGCAGCACCCATCCAATCTCATTTAGAAATTATTGATCATCTCTGCTTGACTACCCCCACAGGCAACAAGTTCAAGATCATCATCAATCGCAACCCCCTGTAACTTCACCAACTGGAGCCATCCGATCCATTAAATATATTTTTAGTTCAATCATAGCTGAGGTATTTGTATCATCGATAGTCACAGGTGAGGTGCCTGAAGACTGGAGGGTGGCAAATGTTGTGCCTTTGTTTAAAAAGGGCTGCAGGGAAAAGCCTGGGAACTACAGGCCAGTGAGCCTCACAGCTGTGGTGGGCAAGTTGTTGGAAGGTATTTTGAGAGACAGGATCTACAGGCATTTAGAGACGCAAGTACTGATTAGGGACAGTCAGCATGGTTTTGTGAGTGGAAAATCATGTCTCACAAATTTGATTGAGTTTTTTGAAGGGCTAACCAAGAAGGTAGATGAGGGCAGTGCAGTCGATGTTGTCTACATGGACTTTAGCAAGGCCTTTGACAAGGTACTGCCTGGTAGGTTGTTGCATAAGGTTAATTCTTACGGGACCCAGGGTGAGGTAGCTAAATGGATACAAAATTGGCTTCTTGACAGAAGCCAGAGGGTGGTTGTAGAGGGTTGACCAGCGGTGTGCCTCAGGAATCCGTGCTGGGTCCACTGTTATTTGTCATTTATATTAATGATTTGGATGAGAATATAGGAGGCATGGTTAGTAAGTTTGCAGATGACTCAAAGATTGGTGGCATAGTGGACAGTGAAGAAGGTTATCTCAGATTGCAATGGGATCTTGATTTATTGGGCCAGTGGGCTGACGAATGGCAGATGGAGTTTAATATAGATAAAGGCAAGGTGATGCATTTTGGTAGATTGAACCAGGGCAGGACTTACTCAGTTAATGGTAGGGCGTTAGGGAGAGTTACAGAACAAAGAGATCTCGGGGTACAGGTTCATAGCTCCTTGAAAGTGGAGTCACAGGTGGACAGAGTGGTGAAGAAGGCATTCGGCATGCTTGGTTTCATTGGTCAGGACAATGAATACGGGAGTTGGGATGTCTTGTTGAAGTTGCACAAGATATTGGTAAAGCCACACTTGGAATACTGTGTACAGTTCTGGTCACCCTATTATAGAAAGGATATTATTAAACTTGAAAGAGTGTAGAAAATACTTACTAGGATGCTACCCAGACTTGGTGGTTTGAATTATAAGGAGAGGCTGGATAGACTGAAACTTTTTTCTCTGGAGCGTAGGAGGCTGACGGGTGATCTTATAAAGGTCTATAAAACAATGAGGGACATAGATCAGCTAGCTTGTAAATATCTTTTCCCAAAGGTAGGGGAGTCTAAAACTAGAGGGCATAGGTTTAAGGGGAGGAAGGAGAGATACAAAAGGGTCCAGAGGGGCAACTTTTTCACACAGGATGGTGAGTGTCTGGAACAAGCTGCCAGAGGTAGTAGTAGAGGCGGGTACAATTTTGTCTTTTAAAAAGCATTTCGACAGTGACATGGGTAAGATGGGTACAGAGGGATATGGGCCAAATGCGGGCAATTGGGATTAGCTTAGGGGTTTAAAAAAAAAGGTGGCATGGACAAGTTCGGCCAAAGAGCCTGTTTCCTCTATGACTCTACAAAGACATATATCTGTCTGGCCGCCTGCATGGAGATTTTCAGCTCTCTGTGTCCAGGACAGGAAGCAGTGAGCATGGATCTGTCAATCAGCCTCAATCAGCCCCTTCAGGAGAATTGGGAGGGTGAATATTAGATACAGCAGAGTGAGAATGGAGGGAGAGTGTGTGGGATGGAGAGTCACAGCTTTTGGGGAATGAGAGAGGAAAGAATGTTCCATAGAAACTAGATTTGTCTGTTCTGAATTTCTATCCTGTATTGACTGTGATGACTTTTGTAAACTCCTTTTACAGGATATCTAGAAGGTGAGGATTTACAGACAAAAATCTCAGACCAAATGTCACATCAACATCTGACAGAGTCACTCAATTCATCGGGACCTGAATATCATCCGCCTTTGAATCTCGAAGGAGAGATGTTTCTCTGTTCTGTCTGCTTCATATTTTAAACATCAGTGTGACTGGAAAGCACCGAATCTCACACACACCAGAGTGAGAGTGTTCCAGTGCATTGCATGTGGAAAACGCTTCAGTTGCACAGCCTAAAAGAAATCGCAGCATTCACAGCGGGGAGAGACTGTACCCGTGTTCTGTGTGTGGATGAGGTTTCAACTATTTGTCCGACCTGGAGAGTCACAAGGACACCTGCACCATGGAGAAACGATGGAAATGTGGGGACTGTGGGAAGGGATTTAGATACCCTTCTCACCTGGAAACTCATCGACGCAGCCACACTGGGGAGAGACCGTTCACCTGTTCTCAGTGTGGGAATGGATTCAGTCGATTATCCACCCTGCAGACACACCAGAGAGTTCACAATGAGGAAAGGCCATTCATCTGCTTTCATGTGGGAAGAGATTCACTCAGTCATGCAGCCTGCAGACACACCAGCGAGTTCACAATGAGGAGAGACCATTCATCTGCTCTCAGTGTGGGAAGGGATTCAGTCAGTCATCCAGCCTGCGGACACACCAGCGAGTTCACACTAGGGAGAGGCCGTTTACCTGCTCTCTGTGTGGGAATGGGTTCACTCAGTTATCCCATCTGAAGACACACCAACGGTTTCACACTGGGGAGAGGCCGTTCACCTGCCCTCAGTGCGAGAAGGGATTTGCTCAGTTATCCACTCTTCAGACACACCAGCGAGTTCACACCAAGGAGAGACCGTTCACCTGCTCTCAGTGTGGGAAAGGATTCACTCAGTTATCCAATCTGCGGAGACACCAGCGAGTTCACATGTGATTCCAGGGGTTGGATTCTGCTGTTATTGTTTCTGCTCTCAGTTACATCCAGGACTGCATTTTGTTCATTCTCACAGTTGGTCAATGGGGAGGGTCGGAGGGTTTCTTTCTGCTGGACTGGCCGGTCTCACCACTTTGCCTCCAGTGGGCTGATAATCTTTTAACCTTGTTTCGAATATCTGGCTTTGCATTTCTCAAGGATCACAGAGTGAAAGGGTGTTTGGAAGTTTAAAGATATTTTGTTCGCAATTATGTTTGGAAGGCTCGCAAAGCACGCAGAGGGAGTAGTGAGCATGAGGAACTGAAAGAGATTAGTATTCGTGAAAAAGTAGCACTGGAGAAATTAATGGGGTTGGAAGTGAATAAATCCCCAAAAAGCTGCTGATCTACATCCCAGAGTGTTGGAAGAGGTGGCTGTGGAGATAGTGGATACATTGGTGGTCATCTTTCCAAATTCTATAGATTGTGGAATTTTTGCTGCAGTTTGGAAGGTGGTAAATGAAACCCCACTGTTTAAGGAGGGAGAGAGAAAACGGGGAACCACAGACCCATCAGCCTGACATCAGCCGGAGGGAAAATGCTCCAATCTATTGTACAGGATGTGATAACAGATGAATGTGCATATTCAGAACAGGGGTACGTCCCTCGAGCCTACTTCACCATTCAATATGTGCACAGCTGATCTGATTGTAACCTCAACTTCACATTCCCGCCGACCCCCCGATAACCTTTCAGCCCCTTGCTTATTAAGAATCTGTCCAGCTCTGCCTTCAAAAGATTCAGAGACTCTGCGTCCACTGCCCTTTGAGGAAGAGAGTTCCAGATATTCAGACCCTCTGAGAGGAAGAAGTTCTCCTGTTATTTGTTTTAATCGAGCCGCCTCTTACTCTTCTAAACTCCAGTGGATACAAGCCCAGCCTGTCCAATCAATCCTCATTAGACAAACCAGCCATTTCAGGTATTAGTCCAGTAAACCTTCTCTGAGCTGTTTCCAATGTGTTTACATCTTTCCTAAATGAGAGCCATATTGTACACAGTACTCCAGATGGTTTCACCAATATCCTGTATAATCTCCCTACTTTTTTATTCAATTCCCTTCGCAATAAACAACAACATTCTATTAGCTTTCCCAATTCCCTGCTGTACCTGTATACCGGCCTTTTGTGATTCAAGCACTGGGACACCCAGATCCCTCTGTAATCTCAGCTCTGCAATCTCACACCATTTAAATGATAAGCTTCTCTTTTATTCTTCCTGCCAAAATGGATGATTTGACTTTTTGCCACATTATATTACATTTGGCGGATCTTTGCCCCTGTTTTAACCGATCTATATATTTTTGTAACCAAAAACAGAAGATGCTGGAAAATCTCAGCAGGTCTGGCAGCATCTGTAAGGAGAGAAAAGAGCTGATGTTTCGAGTCCAGATGACCCTTTGTCAAAGCTAAAAGGCAGAGAAAGTGGGAGATATTTATACTGCCGGGTGAGGGAATTAAAGATGAGTCATAGCCACAGAAACCAGGGGAAAAGACTGCTCATAGCTGTCCACAGAGAGAATAAAGGGTGTGAATGGCCAAAAGAGAGAGGGAGGGGCGGGGGAGGGGAGAGAGTAATGAATGGGACGAGGTAAGATTTAGCAAAGGGGGAGAAAAGGTCAGAGAAGGGGAATAAAGAAGGGGGAAAGAGTGGGAGGGAGGAAGAAAAATGAAGAAACAATAAAGAAATTAAAGGAATAAAAATATATATTTTTGTCGTCTCCTTATGTCATCTTCACAACTTTCCTACCTATCTTTATGCCATTAGCAAATTTAGCAACCATCCCCTCAGTCCTTTCACCCAAGTCTGAGGGCGAAAAGGGGTCACGAGAAAGCATTGGGCAGCAGGATTAAGGAAAATCCCAAGGCTTTTTATACATATATAAAGAGCAACAGGGAGAGGGTTGGTCCACTCAAGGACAGGGGAGGGAATCTATGTCTGGAGCCAGAGGAAATGGCGATGTATTAAATGAGTACTTTGCATCCGTATTCATCAAAGAGAAGGACTTGGTGGATGATGAGTCTGGGAAAGGATGTGTGGATAGTTTGAGTCATGTTGAGATCAAAAAGGAGGAGGTATTGGGATTCTTGAGAAACATTAAAGTAGACAAGTCCCCAAGGCCTAAAGGGATATACCTCAGAATACCCGCATTGAGAGCACATGAATGTCATCTCCCCAGAATGAACTCGCTGGTGTATCTGCAGGCTGGATGCCTGAATGAATCCCTTCCCACACTGAGAGCAGGTGAACGGCCTCTCCCCAATGTGAACTCGCTGGTGTGTCTGCAGGTCAGATGACCGAGTGAATCTCTTCCCACACTGAGAGCAGGCGAATGGCCTCTCTCCAGTGTGAGTTCGCTGGTGTCTCTGCAAGGTGGATGACACAGTGAATCCCTTCCCACACTGAGAGCAGGTGAACGGTCTCTCCCCAGTGTGAACTCGCTGGTGTGACTGCAGGTGGGAAAAACAAATGAATCCCTCCCCACACTGAGAGCAGATGAATGGCCTCTCCCCAGTGTGGCTGCTTCGATGAGCATCCAGCAGAGATGGGGCACTGTATCTCTTTCCACAGTCTACACATTTCCATGGTTTCTCCATGGTGCAGGTGTCCTTGCCTCTCTCTTGGGTGGCCAATCAATTGAAGCCTCGTCCACACACACAACACGAGTGCAGTCTCTCCCCGCTGTGAATGATGTGATATTTATTCAGGCTGTGTAATTGGTTAAAGCTCTTTAGCCAGT
Organism: Mustelus asterias; assembly: GCF_964213995.1. Taxonomy (NCBI): domain Eukaryota; kingdom Metazoa; phylum Chordata; class Chondrichthyes; order Carcharhiniformes; family Triakidae; genus Mustelus; species Mustelus asterias. Next base: position 127,735 of record NW_027590786.1, read on the forward strand.
GCACTGGAACACTCTTACTCAAGTGTGGCAGTGTGTTGATGCTTTTCCAGTTACACTGATGTTTGAAATGTTTTCAAATCAACAGACTGGACAACAATTTCTCCTTCTCGATTCAATGGCCGATGATATTCAGCTCCCAAGGAATATGACTCTGTCACGTCTCGACGTGACGTTTGAGATTTCAGCCTGTGATTTCTCTTTCAATATCCTGTAAAACAAGTTGACACAAGTCATCAGTGTCAGTACAGGATAGAAATTCAGAACAGACAATTCTAGTTTCTATGGAACATTCTTTCCTCTCTCATTCCCCAAAAGCTGTGAATCTCCATCCCACACACTCTCCCTCCATTCTCACTCTGCTGTATCTAATATTCACCCTCCCAATTCTCCTGAAGGTGCTGATTGAGGCTGATTGACAGATCCATGCTCACTGCTTCCTGTCCTGGCCACAGCTGAAAATCTCCAAGCAGGCTGCCAGACAGATATATGCCCATATGTCTGCACCCTGGGCCCGGCACTGCGCATGTCCAATGGAGAGGGGAAGATGCGCATGTGCGGGGGGAGCCAACCTGTTGACCTGCTGCTTGAGGTGTTGGCCAATGGAAAGCTGGAGGACCGGACGTTCTCTGGTCCTCAAGCCAATCAGAGCTCCCCCATTGTCTGAATGCGGAAGTTGGACAATGAGCTTGTTCAGCTGCTCATTCCTGCCCAGCAAAGCTGCTGCTGCTCTGTCTCTGAATGAAGATTGAGTACAGACAGACTCAAACGTCTTCTGTCTCCAACATCTGTGAGTAAAATACTTTCTTTTTTCCCCCTTTCCATTTCTTTTCTCATTCTGGGGGAAACTGGGGACTTGCAGCAACTGAAAGGAAAGGAAGTGAATCCAGGGAGGCTGCAGACTCTGGAAAGGTTGGCCCGGGTCTCTTTCTCTGAAAGACATTGACATCCTTTGCTCCCTCAGCTTGACACATTGATTTGTCTGGCTCAAAGGTCCCTTTCCTAATGTTCACAATTAAAGGGCTGGTTTCCCTCGGAGATGGCTGACATTTAAAAGAACAACAAATTAATATAGGGCAGAGATATGCCTCGTGTTGTTATATTATAGATTTGGTATATTATTTATGGTTCTGTAACAAAGTACATTTATTATTATTTCTTGTCTTGTAATGTAGCAATGAAGCTATGTTATATATTTCCACTCATTGAGTCATTACAGCGCAGAAGGAGTCCATTCAATAACTCGATTCCCTGCCGACTCTCTGTCGAACAATCCAATCAGTCCCATTCCCTTTCTATATTCCCTTTCCCCTGCAACTTTATTTCCTTCGTGTGCCCATCTAATTTCTGAAATATATTAAAGGGGACAGTAAACTAATATAGGACAGAGATGTGTCTGATGTTTTTTTTATTCATCCTTGGGATATGGGTGTTGCTGGGCCAGCATTTATTGCCCATCCCTAACTGCCCTTGAACTGAGTGGCTCGCTGGGCCATTTCAGAAGCTGTTTGAGAGTCAACCACATTGCTGTGGCTCTGGAGTCACATGTAGGCCAGACTGGGTAAGGACAGCAGATTTCCTTCCCTAAAGCACATTAATGAACCAGATGGGTTTTTCTGGTCAATCGACAATGGTTTCATGGTCATCAGTAGATTCTTAATTCCAGATTTTGTTTTTAAATTCAAATTCCACCATCTGCCGTGGCAGGATTCGAACCTGGGTCCCCAGAGCATTAGCTAAGTTTCTGGATTAATAGTCTAGTGATAATACCACGAGGTTATCAGCTCCCCTGTTGTTATATGGTACAGATTCGATATATTATTTATAGCTCTGTAATAAAATACACTTATTATATCTGGCTGTGTAATTTTGGACTGCAGCTATATTATATATTTCCAACAATCTCTTCCCTCAGAGAATTGTTAGTATCTAGATTTCTCTTCCATAGGGACCAGTGGAGGGATTGAATATATTCAAGGATGAGTTAGACAGTTTTTGAATGACAAGGGAGTCAATAATTATTGGGAACAGGCTGCAAAATGGAGAGAAAGCTCAGATGAGGAAGGATTTCTTCACTCAAGGACGTGGTGATGTTTTGGATTCTCTACCCCAGAAGACTACAGAGCCTCAGTCATCAAGAATTTTCAAGAGAGGGATAGATAGGTTTCTAGATATTGAAGATATCGATGGATATGGGGGATAGTGTGGGGAAAATAATGCAGAGGTAGATCAACCAATAATCTCAATGAATGGTTGAGCAGACTCGATGGGCCGAATGCTGACTGCAGCTCCTATTTGTTATGATTTCTGTGCTGGACAGGAAGCAGTGAGCATGGATCTGTCAATCAGCCTCAATCAGCACCTTCAGGAGAATTGGGAGGGTGAATATTAGATACAGCAGAGTGAGAATGGAGGGGGAGTGTGTGAGATGGAGATTCGCAGCTTTTGCGGAATGAGAGAGGAAAGAACGTTCATTAGAATCATAGAATTGCTGCATCTTATCAACCGTCCCTGAGCTTTCACAATGAATCCCACTTCTGAGGACGCCCTGATCTCTGACTTGTCCGTACTGCTGGCAGTCTCACAAAGCAGCTGCCTGTGTGCTGATACGGGAGGCCCTGCTCGGCAAGTTTAATGCTCCATGACTGTGTCTTTAATGAACGCTCCATTAACTAGAAATGTAGATTTGAATTTCGATCATATTCTGAATTGCGATGTTTTTTTCTAAATTGACTTACAGGATATTAGACAAGGAGAAATCAGACAGAAATCTCCAACATCACATCGAGATCTGACAGAGTGACTCAATTTCTTGGGACCTGAATATCATTGGCCTTTGAACCTAGCAGGAGAAATGTTTGTTTGGCCTCTTGGCTTCAAAAGATTGTAAACATCGCTGTGACTAGAAATGCACTGAGATACACACACCCGAGTGAGAGTGTTCCAGTGCACTGAGTGTGGAAAGAGCTTTAACCAGTTACACAGCCTGAAAATACATCGCAGCATTCACAGGGGAGAGACTGTACCTGTGTTCTGTGTCAGATTTAACTGATTGTTTAACCTGGAGAGTCACAAGGACACTCGCACCATGGAGAAAGCGTGGAAATGTGGGGACTGTGGGAAGAGATTCATATCCTCATCTCGGCTGGAAATTCATCAACGCAGTCACACTGGGGAGAGGCCGTTCACCTGCTCTGTGTGTGGGAAGGGACTCAGTCAGTTATCCAGCCTGCAGACACACAATCTCACACACACCAATGAGAGACCATTTACATGCTCTGACTGTGGGAGTGGTTTTAAAAGCTCTGGAGATCTGATGTCCCACCAGCGCATTCACACCGAGGACAGACCATTCAGCTGCTCTCACTGCTCAAAGAGATTTAGAACTTTAGCCATCCTGCAGATACACCAGCGAGTTTACACTGGGGAGAGACCGTTCACCTGCTCTGTGTGTGGGAAGGGGTTCATTCATTCATCCCACCTGCTGAGACACCGAGTCACTCACACCAATGAGAGACCGTTTAAATGCTCTGACTGTGGGAGTGGATTCAAAAGCTCTCAGGTACTGATGATCCACCAGCGCATTCACACTGAGGAGAGACCGTTCAGCTGCTCTCGCTGCTCAAAGAGGTTTAGAACATCATACAACCTGCGGAAACACCAGCGAGTTCACACCGGGGAGAGACCATTCACCTGCTCTATGTGTGGGAAGGGATTCACTCATTCATCGAACCTGCGCAGGCACAATCTCACTCACACCAAAGAGAGACCGTTTTAAATGTTCTAACTGTGGGAGTGGATTCAAAAGCTCTGGAGAACTGGTGTCCCACCAGCGAGTTCACACTGGGGAGAGACCGTTCACCTGCTCTGTGTGTGGGAAAGGATTCACTCAGTCATCCAGCCTGCAGAAACACAAAACCACTCACTCCAAGGAGAGACCCTTTAAATGCTCTGCCTGAGAGGCCGGCTTCAGAAGCTCTCAGGAACTGACGATCCCCGAGCACATTCACACCGGGGAGAGGCCGTTCAGCTGCTCTCACTGTTCAAGGAGGTTTAGAATATCATCAACACTGCTGAAACACCAGTGAGTTCACACCGGGGAGAAACAATTCACCTGCTTAGTGTGTGCGAAAGGATTTACTCGGTTATCCAGCCTGCCCAGACACAACATCATCACACCCAGGAGAGACCCTTTAAATGTGGGCGTGGCTTCAAAAGCTCTCGGGAACTAATGTCCCACCAGTGAGTTCACACCAGGCAGAGGCTGGTCACCTGCTCTGACTGGGAAGGGATTCACTCAGTCAGCAAACTTGGTGAAACACCAGTGAGTTCACAAGTGATGACAGTTCTGGGATTATTCTTGTGAATCTTTCTTGCCCCTTCTCCAGTGCCTCTGTTTCCTTTTTCTAAATGGAGATCACAAATAGAACGTAGAACAGTACAGCACAGGAACAGACCCTTCAGCCCACCATGTTGTGTCGAACATGATGCCAAATTAAACTATTCCTTTCTGCCTGCCCTTGGTCCATATTCCTCTATTCCTTGCATATTCATGTGCTTATTTAAAACCCCCTTAAACGCCCCTATCGTATCTGCCTCCAGCACCATCCCTGGCAGCGTGTTCCAGACACCTACCACTCTCGCTGTAAAAACACTTACCTCTCACATCTCCTTTGAACTTTCCCCGTCTCACCTTAAGTGCATGCTCCCTGGTATTAGACATATCGACTCTGGGGGAAAAGATTCCATGTCTCTTATTTTATAGACTGCTATCAGGTCTCCCCTCACCCTCCGCCGCTATCGAGAAAACAACCCTCGTTTGTCAGTCGCTCACACCCTCCAATCCAGGCAGCATCCTGGGAAACCTCTTCTGCACCCTCATCAAAGCCTCTGCATCCTTTCTGTAATGTGGCGACCAGAATTGAACGCAATATTCTAAGTGCGGCCCAAACAAACTTTTAGAAAGCTGCAACATGGCACGCTGACTCTTGTACTCAATAAAGGCAAGCATGCCATATGCCTTTACCGACTAAACATTTGTGTGGCTAATTTCAGGAAGCTATGGACTTGAACCACAAGATCCCTCTGTACATTAACTGTCTACTTATCCTTAATATTTGATCTTCCAAAGTGCAGCACCTCTCACTTGTCTGGATTAAAATCCATCTGCCATTTCTCCGCTCATATCTGCAGCTGATCTACATCCCACTGTAACCTTTCACAACCTTCTACATTATCTACAACTCCATCTAGTTTTGTGACATCTGCCAGCTTACTAACCCACCCATCCACGTTTTCATCCAAGTCATTTATATATGTCACAAATAGCGCAGGTCCCAGTACGGATCCCTGCAGAACACCACTAGTCATGGACTTCCAGCCAGAAAAACACCCTCACCACTACTCTCTGACTTCTATGGGCAAGTCAATTCTGAATCCAAGCGGCCAAGTCACCGTGAATCCCATGCATCTTAATCTTCTGGATGAGCCGACCATGAGGGACCTTGTCGAAAGCCTTACTAAAATCCATGTTCACAACATCCACTGCTCTACCTTCATCGATCACCTTCGTCACCTCCTCGATAAAATCAATCCAGTCAGTAAGATGTTGATGGTGCTCCCACTGCAGTCCTGTGATGAAAATATAGACTGGTTGGTGAAATGTAGATAACAGGTAGAATTGATATCGAATGAGGACTTTATACTTTAGAATTGAATACAGGGCTCATTGTTACTAACGGGGAAAGAAGGGTTAAAACCCTGACCCAGAACCCTTTTCACACACACGTGGACATCTCTGAATCTGACACACACCAAATGGAACGTTACACAAGGGGCTGGAATTCACTGGAATTTCTCAACAACCTTTCAATAGAAATGTCCTGGTACCGACTGTGACAAAGGACACAACAGACAGCAAGAACCAGGAGAAACCTTTAACACAGAGAATGTTAATAACCTTGTTCAGGACACCGGTGCCAGGAACAGGAGGATCCCAGGAAAAACGGACCGTTTAATTTCTGTCTGTTTCACAATTCTAAATGACTGATTCTTTAACATAGGAATGTTTAAAAACAGCATTGTGATATTCCAAGGTCAACTGTGTCTGGGAAAGGGGCACACTGATGTGTTTTTATTTTAAACAGGAGGATCCATTGAAAAGCAGCTCTGGATGATACGAGCACCTCCTGACCTACTTTCAATTCATTTCAAATCACCCATCACTTTCCGTGGAATATTCTTTATTCTTTCCTGGGATGTGGACACTGCTGGCAAAGCCCCAGCACACGTTGCTCAGCTCCTAATTGCCCCTGAATGGAGTGACTTGCTCGGCCATTTCAGAGGGACAGTTAAGATTCACCCACATCGCTGTGTGGGTCTGGATTCACATGTAGGCCAGACCGGGTAAGGATGGCAGATTTCCTTCCCTAATAGGGAGCATTAATAGGGTGAACCGGACAGGTTTTTACAACAATCGATGATAGTTTCATGGTCACCGTTACTGAGACTAACTTTATATAATTCCAGATTGATTCACTGAATTCAAATCCCACCAGCTGCCTGTCCCCGGATCCTTTGCTGGGTTTCTGCATTACTCGGCCAATGACACTCCCACTGTGAACCAGCTGTGGGAGCGGGAGCTGTGAACCAGCTGTGGGAGTGGGAGCTGTGAATCAGCTGTGGGAGGGGAGCTGTGAACCAGCTGTGGGAGTAGAAGCCTCGAGGATCATGAGGGACCAGGGCTGTTTCTCATGTTTAAATCCCTCAGCAAGAAGGCAGTGAAGCTCAGGCTTGGACTGAGGAGTTCCACAGTTTTGAGGCCCTGAAGGAAAGTTGGAGGGTTGTTCAGTCAAAAGTTAATGAAAAGACCCCCATGAAATCTTGGAAAATAGCTGGAATACTGAGGAGAATTAAAGTGAATTCTGGGGAGCTTTGATGTACCTTCCATATGTTCACAGGAACAGAACTGAATGAACCTTCAAGATATCGTTTAGAAGGGAAATCTTGGGGGTAGAAGTTAAAAAGTAGAACTGAGTTTATAATGTAAGTCTTTCTAAACTACAGTGTTCTGTTTGTCGTATTGGTTTTTAATTTTCTTTTGTTTTTCATATCCAATAAAGTTTGTTTTTGTTTACATGCATAGAATTTTGTGGCGTAATTCTTTGTTACTCACTGGGTTCAAATTTCTCTGTCAACAGTCCCAACCAGGATCATAACAATACGCAATAACAATAATTCAAAACAAATCAAAGATCAAACAATCAAATGTCCCTTATTTTGTGTGGCTTAACCAGCTCTGCCTTCAGACCCTTTATTTAGACCATTTAGAAAGATGCGGATTAATCCGGGATAGTCAGCACGGATTTGTGAAGGGCAAGTCGTGCCTCACACATTTGATAGAATTTTTTGAGGAGGTAACTAAGTGTGTTGATGAAGGTCGAGCAGTTGATGTCATATACATGGATTTTAGTAAGGCGTTTGATAAGATCCCCCACAGTCGGCTTATGATGAAAGTGAGGAGGTGTGAGAAAGAGGGAAAGTTGGCCGATTGGATAGGTAACTGGCTGTCTAATCGAAGACAGAGGGTGGTGGTGGATGGAAAATTTTCGGATTGGAGGCAGGTTGCTAGCGGAGTGCCACAGGGATCAGTGCTTGGTCCTCTGCTCTTTGTGATTTTTATTCATGACTTAGAGGAGGAGGCTGAAGGGTGGATCAGTAAATTTGCTGATGACACCAAGATTGGTGGAGTAGTGGATGAGGTGGAGGGCTGTTGTCGGCTGCAAAGAGACATAGATAGGATGCAAAGCTGGGCTGAAAAATGGCAAATGGAGTTTAACCCTGATAAATGTGAGGTGATTCATTTTGGTAGGACTAATTTAAATGTGGATTACAGGGTCAAAGGTAGGGTTCTGAAGACTGTGGAGGAACAGAGAGATCTTGGGGTCCATATCCACAGATCTCTAAAGGTTGCCACTCAAGTGGATAGAGCTGTGAAGAAGGCCTATAGTGTGTTAGCTTTTATTAACAGGGGGTTGGAGTTTAAGAGCCGTGGGGTTATGCTGCAACTGTACAGGACCTTGGTGAGACCACATTTGGAATATTGTGTGCAGTTCTGGTCACCTCACTATAAGAAGAATGTGGAAGCGCTGGAAAGAGTGCAGAGGAGATTTACCAGGATGCTGCCTGGTTTGGAGGGTAGGTCTTATGAGGAAAGGTTGAGGGAGCTCGGGCTGTTCTCTCTGGAGCGGAGGAGGCTGAGGGGAGACTTAATAGAGGTTTATAAAATGATGAAGGGGATAGATGGAGTGAATGTTCAAAGACTATTTCCTCGGGTGAATGGAGCTATTACAAGGGGGCATAACTATAGGGTTCGAGGTGGGAGATATAGGAAGGATATCAGAGGTAGGTTCTTTATGCAGAGAGTGGTTGGGGTGTGGAATGGACTGCCTGCAGTGATAGTGGAGTCAGACACTTTAGGAACATTTAAGCGATTATTGGATAGGCACATGGAGCACACCAGGATGATAGGGAGTGGGATAGCTTGATCTTGGTTTCAGATAAAGCTCGGCACAACATCGTGGGCCGAAGGGCCTGTTCTGTGCTGTACTGTTCTATGTTCTATGCTGAATATTCTGTTTTGTGGAACGATACATCACAGATGGAAACCATTTGGCACATCCTGCCCAGTTGGGCTGTCTTTAAGATCTGAATAATTAATCCCACAGCCCTGCTGGCAGAGTGAGAACAATATCTATATACTGCAGCAACGCAGGAGGTGAATGGAAAATGTTTTCCAGTTGCATACCTCTGAGACACTCACCCCTTGAAAGATAAATTGGCTTTATGTCACACTATCAGTAACCCCCACAGCTTGCCTCCTGGACTTGCAGAATCTCACTGGTTGTCCTGTCTGGAGATAATACACATCTCTTTAACCTGTGCTTAATGCTCCCTCCACTCACATTGTCTGTATCTTTAAGACCTGGTTGGCTGTAGAGATTCACATTCTAATCAGTATTCTGTAAATTGATTTTGTGTCTCTGTGCCCTGTTTGGGAGCAGATTTCCACTCCAACTGATGAAGGAGCAGCGCTCTGAAAGCTAATGGCATTTGCTACCAAATAAACCTGTTGGACTTTAACCTGGTGTTGTTAAAACTCTCACTGTCCTTCAATTATAACAGAATATGTGGCTGTATGCAGCTGCCTCGGCCATGGTCAACCCCAACACTGCCTTCTTAAACTGCTACAATGCCTGAGGTGTAAGGAAGCCCACAGGGAGGGATTTCCAGCTACACATTCCAGATTTTCACTCACTGTAGGTGGATACAAGATTGATATATTCCATTCAACCACACACCCCCCAAGGTGAGTTATTCCAATTCCTTTATTGTCCAGGACAATATATTCATAATATCTTTAAAACAGAAATTAAACATTCTCATTTGATTTCAGGTATTAACACATTCTGTTAGTTTGTTCTTTATTGTCAATGTCAGACTGGGGTTGTTCCCCTTGGAGCAAAGGAGGTTGAGGGAAGATTTGATAGAGGTGGACAAGATTCTGACAGGTTTAGATAAGGTGGACAAAGAAAAGCTGTTCCCATTCGCTGGTGGGACAAGGACGAGGGGGACACAGATTTATGGTTTTGGGTCAGAGATGCAAGGCGGGGGAGATGTGAGGAAGAAAATTTTGATGCAGCAAATGGTAATGACCTGGAACTCGCTGCCTACGAGGGTGGAGGAAGTGGAGACAATGAACAATTACAAAGGAAATTGGATAGGCATTTGAGGGGGTTTCAAACAGAAATAGTGACTCTTAACTTCCTAACACCCTGTCACTCTGTGATCCGTGTGAAATTTGAAACCAGGTATTCGCAACAAGACTCAAAGAGCATCAGCCCACTGGAGGCAAAGGCGTGAGACCGGCCAGTCCAGCTGAAAGAAACCCTCCGAGTCTCCCCATTGACCAACTGTGAGAATGAACAAAATGCAGTCCTGGGTGTAATTGAGAGCAGAAACAATAACAGCAGAATCCAACCCCTCGAATCACTTGTGAACTCGCTGGTGTCTCCGCAGGTGGGATGAAAGACTGAATCTCTTCTCACACACAGAGCAGGTGAACGGCCTCTCCCCAGTGTGAACTCGCTGGTGTATCCGCAGACTGGATGAATCACAGAATCCCTTCCCACACTGAGGGCAGGTGAACGGCCTCTCCCCAGTGTGAACACGATGGTGTTTGTGCAGGTGGGATGACTGAGTGAATCCCTTCCCACACTGAGAGCAGGTGAATGGCCTCTCCCCAGTGTGAACTCGCTGGTGTTTCTGCAGGTCATGTGACCGAGTGAACCCCTTCCCACACTGAGAGCAGGTGAATGGCCTCTCCCCAGAATGAATGTGCTCATGTGTCCGCAGGTCGGAAAGCCGAGTGAATCCCTTCCCACACTGAGAGCAGGTGAACGGCCTCTCCCCAGTGTGAACCCACTTGTGTGCCCGCAGGTTGGATGAACAAGCGAATCCCTTCCCACACTGAGGGCAGGTGAATGGTCTCTCCCCAGTGTGAACTCGCTGATGTGTGCGCAGGCTGGATAAATAACTGAATCCCTCCCCACACTGAGAACACGTGAACGGTCTCTCCCCAGTGTGGCTGCGCCGATGAGCTTCCAGCTCTGATGGGGCTCTGGATCTCTTCCCACAGTCCCCACATTTCCATGGTTTCTCCATGGTGCAGGTGTCCTTGCCTCTCTCTTGGGTGGACAATCAGTTGAAGCCTCGTCCACACACAGAACACGGGTACAGTCTCTCCCTGCTGTGAATGGTGTGATATTTATTCAGGCTGTGTAACTGGTTAAAGCTCTTTAGTCAGTGCATTGGAACACTCTCACTCGACTGTGGCAGTGTGTTGGTGCTTTTCCAGTCACACTGACATTTGAAATCTTTTCAAATCAACAGACCGGACAATCATTTCTCGTTCCAGATTCAAAGGCCAATGATATTCAGCTCCCAAGGAATATGACTCTGTCAGATCTAGACGCGACGTTTGAGATTTCGGTCTGCGATTCCTCTTTCAATATCCTGTAAAACAAGTTTATAAAAGTCATCAGTGTCAGTACAGGATAGAAATTCAGAACAGACAATTCTAGTTTCTATGGAACATTCTTTCCTATTTCAGTCCCAAAAAGCTGTGAATCTCCATCCCACACACTCTCCCTCCATTCTCTCTCTGCTGTATCTAATATTCACCCTCCCAATTCTCCTGAAGGTGCTGATTGAGGCTGATTGACAGATCCATGCTCACTGCTTCCTGTCCTGGACACAGAGACCATAACAAATAGGAGCTGCAGTCGGCCATTTGGCCCATCGAGCCTTTTAAATTATTCAATGAGATAATTCGTTTATCTACCTCAGCATCATTCTCCCCACACTAAACCCATATCCCTTGATATCCTCAATATCTGGAAACCAATCAATCTCTCTCTTGAAAATAGTTGACTGAGGCTTCACTGTCCTCAGGGGTTGAGATTCCAAAGCTTTACGACATCCTTGAGTGAAGAAATCCCCCCACATCTTAGCTTTTGCTCCATCTTCTTGTCTGTTCCCCATAACCCTCAACACCCTTGTCAGTCAAAAATCTGTCTAACTGGAATATATTCAATGATCCTCAGCCTCCACTGGTCCCTCTGGAAGAGAAATCCAAAAGACTCACAACCCTCTGAGGGAAGAGATGTCTGGAAATATATAACGTAGCTACAGTTCCATATTACAAGATATTCAGATCCCAAGGAATATGACTCTGTCCAGACGTGACGATTGAGATTTTTGCCTGTGATTCCTCCTTCAAAATCCGATGAAATGAGTTTGTAAAAGTCATCACAGTCAGTATAGGATAGAAATTCAGAGCAGACAATTCCAGTTTATATGGAACATTCTTTCCTATTTCATTCCCAAAAAGTTGTAACTCTCCATCCATATCTATGGATTCTATTTAAAAATGAAAGTGGATGGGCACTTGAAGGAAATAAACTTTCAAGAGAATGGGATATAGAGTGAGAATGGGACTGGAATGTTATACAGAGAGTCAGACTGGACTCGAGTTACCAAATGGATTCCTTCTGTGCTGTAATGACTTTATGACTGGAAATGTATAACATCGCTGCAGCCTTATATTACAATGCAAGAAATAATAATAAATGTATTTTATTACAGCAACATAAATATCTAATCTGGGTACCATATACACTAGACATATAGAAACATAGAAAAACTACAGCACAAACAGGCCCTTCGGCCCACAAGTTGTGCCGAACACATTCCTACCTTCTAGACCGACCAACAACCCTCCATCCTATTAGGACCCATGTACTCATCCAGGAGTCTCTTAAAAGACCCGATTGAGTTCGCCTCCACAACCACTGACGGCAGCCGATTTCACTCGCCCACCACCCTCTGTGTGAAAAACCTACCCCTAACATCTCCCCTGTACCTACCCCCCAGACCCTAAACCTGTGTCCTCTCGTAGCAGACATTTCCACCCTGGGAAAAAGCCTCTGAGAGTCCACCCGATCTATGCCTCTCAACATCTTATACACCTCTATTAGGTCTCCTCTCATCCTTCGTCTCTCCAAGGAGAAAAGACCGAGCTCCCTCAGCCTATCCTCATAAGGCATGCCACTCAATCCAGGCAACATCCTTGTAAATCTCCTCTGCACCCTTTCAATCTTTTCCACATCCTTCCTATAGTGAGGCAACCAGAACTGAGCACAGTACTCCAAGTGGGGTCTGACGAGGGTCTTATATAGCTGCATCATTATCCCCAGACTCCTAAACTCAAACCCTTGATTGATAAATGCCAGCACACCATATGCCTTCTTAACCACCTCCTCCACCTGCGGGGCCGATTTTAGAGTCCTATGGACCCGGACCCCAAGGTCCTTCTGATCCTCTACAGTACTAAGAGTCTTTCCCTTTATATTGTACTCCTTCATCCCATTTGACCTACCAAAATGGACCACGACGCATTTATCTGGGTTGAAGTCCATCTGCCACTTGTCCGCCCAGTCTTGCATCCTATCAATGTCCCTCTGTAACTTCTGACATCCCTCCAGACTATCCACAACCCCACCAACCTTCGTGTCATCGGCAAACTTACCAACCCATCCCTCTGCTTCCTCATCCACGTCATTTATGAAAATGACAAACAGCAAGAATCCCAGAACAGCTCCCTGGGACACACCACTGGTGACCGACCTCCTTTGAGAAAAATACCCATCTATACCCACTCTCTGCCTCCTTTGGGCAAGCCAGTTCTGGATCCACCGGGCAGAAGCCCCTTGGATCCCATGCCCTCTTACTTTTTCTGGAAGCCTTGCATAGGGGACCTTATCGAACGCCTTGCTAAAATACATATAAACCACATCTACCGCCTTCCCTTCGTCAATGTGTTTAGTCACATTTTCGAAGAACTCCACCAGGCTCATAAGGCACGACCTGCCCTTGACAAAGCCATGCTGAGTACTCTTGAGCATACTAAACCTCTCTAAATGCTCATATATCCTGTCCCTCAGGATCTTCTCCATCAGTTTACCAACGACTGAGGTTAGACTCACCGGTCGGTAATTACCTGGGCTATCCCTATTCCCCTTCTTGAAAATAGGAACCACATCTGCAATCCTCCGGCACCTCTCCCGTCTCCATCGACGACGCAAAGATCATCGCCAGAGGCTCTGCAATCTCTTCGCTCGCCTCCCACAGTAACCTGGGGTACATCCCATCCGGACCCGGCGACTTATCTATCTTGATGCCATTCAAAGATTCCAGCACAACCTCTTTCTTAAAGTCCACATACTCAATCCTTTCAGTCCACCGCACGCCCGCAGTGTCCTACATCTGTCCTATATTAATTTACTGTCCCCTTAAATGTCATGATGTGGAGATACTGCGTTGGACTGGTGTAAAAACAGTAAGAAGTCTCACAACACCAGGTTAAGGTCGAACAGGTTTATTTGGTAGCAAACACCACTAGCTTTCGGAGCGCTGCCCCTTCGTCAGGTGAGTGGGAGTTCTGATTACAAACAGGGCATAAAAAGACACAAACTCAATTTACAGAATAATGATTGGAATGCGAGTCTTTACAGGTAATCAAGTCTTGAAGGTACAGACAATGCGAGTGGAGGGAGCGTTAAGCACAGGTTAGAGATGTGTATTGTCTCCAGACAGGACAGTTTGTGAGATTTTGCAAGTCCAGGCAAGTCGTGGGGGTTACAGATAATGTGACATGAACCCAAGATCCCGGTTGAGGCCGTCCTCATGTGTGCGAAACTTGGCTATCAGTTTCTGCTCAGCAACTCTGGGTCTTGCCAGAACTGAGGTCAGGCTGTGTGAGGCTGGCGTCTCCCAGAATTGTGGGAACATACAAACAGTGAGGGATGGGGTTGTGGTCGGTGCAGGCTCACTGGGCCGAATGGCCTCCTTCTGCACTGTCGGGATTGTATAACTTATTGTCCCCCTCCCCCATCCCCTGATGTGAACCATCCTCCAGTGGCTGAGCCAGGATGGGGCCGTTAACCTGGGCCTGTTCCCGGGAGGGAGGGAGAAGCCCCGCAGCTGCAAACCAGGGAGCTGACAATGATTCTGAAGGGTTTGTTCCAGCTCACAATGTGGAGATGCCGGCGTTGGACTGGGGTAAACACAGTAAGAAGTTTAACAACACCAGGTTAAAGTCCAACAGGTTTATTTGGTAGCAAAAGCCACACAAGCTTTCGAGGCTCTGAGCCCCTTCTTCAGGTGAAGAAGGGGCTCAGAGCCTCGAAAGCTTGTGTGGCTTTTGCTACCAGCTCACAATGCCAGGGGGCTGATTGACGGCGGCTCCGGACCAATAGGAAGAGGGGCCGGGCTGGAGGACCGAGCGGCAGTGGCTGGTCCTCCGACCAATCAGACTGAATAAGGGGCGGGGCTGGGCCTGGAGCTCCCTCTGTCTGCGCGTGCGCTCGGCTACACACTGTGAAGATGGCGGTCGTTCACCCGGGCCTGAATCGGGGAAAAAGCCCGAGCAGCTGTCAACGGTTCAAATATCGAATCCGAGCTTCCTATTGGGAACTTGCGGCCTACACGGGATTTTTATGAAGCCTCCAAGCCCGCCCACCCACCGGCTCCATCACTCATTCCTGATTTACCCGTTTTATCGCGCGGACTGAATATTTCCACAACCGTCTCAATCCTCAGTGATCGGCACTGCGCATGCTCCAGATCACCACAGTGCAACCCACCCTCAGCCCCGCCCCCTCATTCACTCCGATTGGTTGGAGGACTCGCTGCTCTCGCTCGGTCCTCCAGCCCCGCCCCTCATTTACTCCGATTGGTTGGAGGACTCGCTGCTCGCGCTCGGTCCTCCAGCCCCGCCCCCTCATTCACTCCTATTGGTTGGAGGACCCGCCGCTCTCATTGGTGTTCCAGCCCCGCCCCCTCATTCACACTGAATGTTTTGTCATGTCCCAAAACCCAAGGCCATCTTTCCCAGAACTCCATATTTGAATTCTTCAATCAGGTTTCTGCCTTGCCACATTACTGAAACAGCTCTTATCAAAGTCCGCACTGACATCCTATGTGACTGCGACAAAGATAAACTCTCCCTTCTCATCCTCGACCTATTTGCAGCCTTTGACAAGGTCGCCCACATCATCCTGCTCCATCCCTCTCCACTGTTGTGCAGCTGGGTGGGGCTGCTCTCTCCTGGATCTATATGGGTGGTATGGTGGCTAGCACTGCTGCCACAAGCACCAGAGACCCGGGTATGATTCTCGGCTTGGGTCACTGTCTGTGCAGAGTCTGCACATTCTCCCCTTGTCTGCGTGAGTTTCCTCCGGATGTTCTGGTTGCCTCCCACAGTCCAAAAGATGTGCTGGTTAGGGTGCATTGACCATGTTAAATTCTCCTCAGTGTACCTGAACAGGTGCAGGAATGTGGCGACCAGGGGATTTTCATAGTAACTTCATTGCAGTGTTAATGTACGTCTACTTGTGACACTAATAAATAAGTAAACTTTAAAACTATTCTCTCTTCAATCAGAGTCAGAGAATCACTGATAATATCTTCACTTCCCATTCCCACACTTACCTCTGGTGTCTCCAGAGGCTTGGCCTCTTATTTCTCATGAACATATTCCCATCAATTACATCATCTGAAAACAGTGTCAGTTCTCACATTTACTCTGTTAAAGAGACAATAAAAATGTAGAGTGCTGTTATTGTCTGATCAAGAATATCACACAAACATTTTAAATGTTCATTCCACATTTCTATTTATTTTCAGAGTCTCAGTCTGGAACAGATCCCAATTTAACACCAATCTCTGACTTGACATCACATTTCCAATATTCACCGTTGTTCTTCCTGACTCTAAACCCAGTTGTAAAGGAGTTTCTGTTCTGCCTCCAGGACCACTGAATCATGGAAGAGCGTGGCTGGGACACATTTCTTACACACCTCAGCTTACACAGCCACATGTTCAGTCCTGGATGTCTCTAAAAGCAACAATGACAAACTCCAAATTCTACAATCATTTGTGAACTCGCTGGTGTCTCAGAAGGTCGGATAACTGAATGAATCCCTTCCCACACTCAGAGCAGGTGAATGGCCTCTCTCCAGTATGAACTCGTTGGTGTCTCTGAAGAGTAGATGACTGAGCAAAGCTGTTCCGACACACAGAACAGGTGAATGGCCTCTCCCCAGTGTGAACCCGTTGGTGTACCAGAAGGTCGGACAACTGACTGAATCCTTTCCCACACTCAGAGCAGGTAAATGGCCTCTCCCCAGTGTGAACTCGCTGATGTCTCAGAAGTTGGGATGACTGAATGAATCCTTTACCACACACAGAGCAGAGGAATGGTCTCTCCCCAGTGTGAACTTGCTGATGTGTCAGAAGGTGGGATGACCGATTGAATCTCTTCCCACACACAGAGCAGAGGAACGGCCTCTCCCCAGTATGAACAAGCTGATGTGCTACCAGATGCTTCTTGCTTTTAAACCTCTTCTCACAATCAGAACATTTAAAAGGTCTCTGATCACTGTGTACAAGTTGATGGTCAGTGAGATGGGATGACTGAGTGAATCGCTTCCCACAGACAGAGCAGGTGAATGGTGTCTCCCCAGTGTGACAATGGTAATGTGTTTTCAGCGTTGGGTAATTGAAGCCCTTCCCACAGTCCCCAGATTTCCACAGTTTCTCCATGGTGCCAGTGTCCTTGTGACTCTCCAAGTTGGACAATCAGTTGAAACCTGTATGGTTTCTCCGTGCTGTGAATGCTGTGATGTTCTATCAGGCTGTATAACTGGTTAAAGCTCTTTCCACAGTCAGTTCACTGGAACACTCTCACTCGGTGCTTTTCCAGTCAATTGTTTCAAAACTTTCAGTTTGAAATCCTCAGACAGAAACAGAGAAACATTTCTCATTCCACATTCAAAGGTCCACAATATTCAAGCGCTGATGAATCAAGTGAGTAGATGTTGGATGTCATGTTTGTTTTGATGTTGTTGTTTGGAATTCCTCCCTTTCTCAGAGCCTGTAAAAGGAGTTTATAAAATTAATCCTCGTAAGTACAGGACAGAAATTCTGAATAGACAATTCTGATTCTGTGGAACATCTTTTCTTCGCTTGTTCCCTTATGGGCTGAAGGATCTCTTTCTGTGCTGTGTGACTCTATGACAGCAAGTCCAGTTAGCCCCAAGATCTCAGTGCCTGCTCACCCACATTGATTCCCAGTCACAACAAAAGCAAAAAATGCTGGAAACTCTCAGCAGGTCTAACAGCATCTGTGGACAGAGAATAGAGCCAACTTTTCGAGTCAGGATGACCCTTCATCAGATTTCAGCATCTGCAGTACTTTGTCATGATTTCCAGTCAAGCAGAGTCCTGGTTTTGAAATTATCAGTCTTATATCCAAATACCAGACACATTGATAGCTGAAATAATTTCCCACAGACAGAACAGCTTCTTTACACATTCAAAGGTCAATGATCTTGATGAATCGACTGAATCTAGATGCAATGTTTTGAATTGTGAATTCTCTCTTTTGCGTATCCTGTAAATGCATTACTGTCAGCCAAGGGTAGCAATCCACCATTTTCGGTTTTTATTTCAGATTTCTAGCACCCTCAGTATTTTGCTTTTAACATAGAAATGCATAAAGTTCTCTCCTGCTACTGGTATTGCCCCCTATAAAGATGGCAGCGTCCTTACCGGAACATTGCCCCTTATAAAGATGGCGATCGGTGAGCCAGGCCCCACACCGAGAGAACTACCGAACAATCCTCTCGGTCCAAATGGGGGACCGTTAGATTTTTACTCGAACTTTGCGAGCTGAGTCCGGTGTTAATGAAATCTCTCCACCCACCGGCTCCGTTCCCCATCCACACTCGGTGTTTTATTTCACCCGTTGCAAAAGCCACACGAGCTCCTCACGCTTCCGTCAAGCTGCAGCACCTGCATTGCGCATGCTCCAGTCACAGCCTGACAGTGCGCATGCGCAGCAGCTCCCGCAGTGAATGCTGGGCAATGGCTCTGCCATTGGATTGTCCCTTTGTGGACACAGATTGGAACAACAGGGACAAGACCATTCATCAGCAATTCACACACTGGTCATGTCTGCCATGTCCTTGGTTATTGGTCGCATGTGGTCAGCACTGCTGCCTCACAGCGCCAGGGACCTGGGTTCAATTCCAGCCTCAGTTTACTGTGTGGAGTTTGCACAATCTCCCTGTGTCTGCGTGGGTTTCTTCCCACAGTTGAGAGATGTGCAGGTTAGGTGGATTGGCCATGGTAAATTGCCCCTTTTGTGTCAGGGCATGAGGTTATTGGGATAGGGCCTGGGTGGGATTGTTGTCGGTGCAGGCTTGATGGGCTGAATGGCCTCCTTCTGCACTGTAGGGATTTTATGATTCTGTGTGTCAAATTTAGTGCTCTGAACATTGTATAATTAAAAAGTAAGCATGCAACCTATTTTGCCAACAGAAATCGAATACAATGTTGGTAAATGTGAGGTCATCCATTTTGGTAGGAATAACAGCAAAATGGACTATTATTGAAATGGTAAAGAATTGCAGCATTCTGCTGTGCAGAGGAACCTGGATGTCCTTGTGCATGAATCACAAAAAGTTGCATTGTCAGAGCCACAGGATGATAGTCATTAAGGCACGCTGCCTAGCTTTTCTTTGGCTACATTCACAACCTTTTGTAGTTCCTTGCGGTCTTGGGCAGAGCAGGAGTCATACCAAGCCGTGATACAACCAGAAAGAATGCTTTCTATGGTGCATCTGTAAAAGTTGGTGAGAGTCGTAGCTGACATGCCAAATTTCTTTAGTCTTCTGAGAAAGTAGAGGCATTGGTGGGCTTTCTTAACTATAATGTCAGCATGGGGGGACCAGGACAGGTTGTTGGTGATCTGGACACCTAAAAGCTTGAAGCTCTTGACCCTTTCTATTTCGTCCCCATTGATGTAGACAGGGGCATGTTCTCCTTTACGCTTCCTGAAGTCAATGACAACCTCCTTTTGTTGACATTGAGGTAGAGATTATTGTTGCCACACCAGTTCACCAGATGGAGCGGCAGCTTGTAGTGTTAGACCCGGGCTGACTGCCGCCATTGAGGCTGCATGTGGGAGGCCGGCAGGGATTGTGATCGGAGAGTGAAGCCCTGACGTCACAATGGAATGGGTGAGGGTGTGACGTCATAATGGAATGGTTGAGGGTGTGACGTCACAATGGAATGGGTGAGCGTGTGACGTCACAATGGAATGGGTGAGAGTGTGACATCACAATGGAATGGGTGAGGGTTCCAGATGAGCTGAGACTGGGCTGGAGTCGGGCGATGGCACTGACATGTGGCCCGGTGGCACAGTGGTTAGTGCAGCTGCCTAACAGCGCCAGGGACCCGGGTTCAATTCCAGCCTCGGGTCACTGTCTGTGCAGAGTTTCTACATTCTCCCCGTGTCTGTGTGGGTTTCCTCCGGGTGTTCCGATTCCCTTCCACAGTCCAAAGATGTGCTGGTTCGACGGATTGGCCATGATAAATTGCCACTTGGTATCAGGGGGATTAACGGGTAAATATGTGGATAGGGCCTGGATGGGATTGTTGTCGGTGCAGGCTCGATGGGCTGAATGGCCTCCTCCTACACTGTATTTTATTATTCATTATTATTAATTAATGACTATTCTGATTTCCAGCTGTTTCTGAGTTTTAACTGTATCCTCTATTGTGAACACCGAGGCAAAATACTTGTTCAATTCATCTCCCAGCTCCTTATTTTTCATTATCAATTCCTGGACTCACTTTCTATTAGACAGTTAAGAAATGAGGTGGAGCAAGTGACTGAAGTGTCAGTCAGGGAGCACTGTTGGGAGCACCAATAGTTTCAAAATAGTTCTGGAAAAAGATAGGACAGGTCCACAGGTCAAGGCCCTAAACTGGAGCCGGGCCACTTTTGTGGGCATTAGGCAGGATCGAGCAGATGTCGATTAGGTGAATTTCTTTGAAGGGAAAGGAATGACTGGCAAATGGGAGGTTTTAAAAGTGTGATATCAAGAGTCCAGGGGCAGTATATTCCTGTTAAGATGAATGGAACGAATGGTAAATTTAGGGATCTCTGGCAGACAAGGGATATTGAGGCTCTGGTCAGGTAAAAGAAGGAAGCAGACATTGGGTTTAGGCAATCGGGGACAAGTGAATCACTCTGATTATAAGAAGTGTAAGAAAATACTGAAGAGGGAAATCAGGAGGACAAAAAGAGGGTATGATATGGATCTGGCAGGTAAGATTAAAGAAAATTCCAAGAGGTTCTATAGCTATATTACGAGTAAAAGGGTGGCTAGAGAGAGAATAGATCCCCTTAAAAATCAGTATGGCCATCTGTGTGTGGAGCCACAGGAGATGGGTGAGATTTTTAATGAATACTTCTCCTCTGTGTTTACTGCGGAGAGCACCATGGTGCTAAAGAAATAAGGGAAACAAGTGGTGATGTCTTGGGCACATGCATGTTACTTGGGAGGAGCCTTAGGAAAGCAAATTACTGCGGATGCTGGAATCTGAAACCAAGAGAGAAAATGCTGGAAAATGTCAGCAGGTCTGGCAGCATCTGTAAGGAGAGAAAAGAGCTGATGTTTCTTGTCTCGATGACCCTTTGTCAAAAGCTCTGAAACATCAGTTCTTTTCTCTCCATACAGATGCTGCCAGACCTGCTGAGAATGGGGAGAGAGCTTTTGGGGAATGAGAGAGGAAAGAATGTTCCATAGAAATTGTCTGTTCTGAATTTCTATCCTGTACTGACACTGATGACTTTTGTAAACTCATTTTCCAGGATTTTGAAAGAGGAATCACAGGCCGAAATCTCAAACATCACGTCTAGATCTGACAGAGTCGTATTCCTTGGGACCTCAATATCACCGGACTTTGAATCCAGAAGGAGAAATGATTGTCCAGTCTGTCGATTTGAAGAGATTTGGAATGTCAGTGTGAGTGAAAAAGCATCAACACACTGCCACACTTGAGTGAGAGTGTTCCAATGCACTGACTAAAGAGCTTTAACCAGTTACACAGTCTGAATAAGTATCACAACATTCACAGCGGGTAGAGACTGTAATCTTGTTCTGTGTGTGGACGAAGTTTCAACTAGTTGTCCACCCAAGAGAGAGGCAAGGACGCCTGCACCATGGAGAAACCATGGAAATGTGTGGACTGTGGGAAGGGATGCAGAACCCCATCTCAGCTGGAAGCTCATCGGCGCAACCACACTGGGGAGAGGCCGTTCATCTGCTCTCAGTGTGGGAAGGGATTCACTCAGTCATCCCACCTGCAATCACACCAGCTACGTCACACAGGAGAGAAGCCGTTCACCTGCTCTCAGTGTGGGGAGGGATTCACTCGGTCAACCAACCTGCAGTCACACCAGCGAGTTCACACTGGGGAGAGACCATTCACCTGCTCTCACTGTGGGCAGGGATTCATTCAGTTCTGCAGCCTGCAGACACACCAACGCATTCACACTGGGGAGAAGCCGTTCACCTGCTCTCAGTGTGGGAAGGGATTCACTCAGTCATCCAACCTGCGGACACACGAACGAGTTCACACTGGGGAGAAACCATTCACCTGCTCTCAGTGTGGGCAAGAATTCACTCAGTTATGCACCCTGCAGACACACCAGCTAGTTCACACTGGGGAGAGGCCATTCACCTGCTCTCAGTGTGGGAAGGGATTCACTCGGTTATCCACCCTGCGGACGCACCAGCAAGTTCACACTGGGGAGAGGCCGTTCACCTGCTCTCAGTGTGGGAAGGGTTTCAGCGTTTCATCCCAGCTGCTGAGACATCAACAGGTTCACGAGTGATGACAGTGGTTGGATTCTGCTGTTATTGTTTCTGCTCTCAATTACATCCAGGATTGCATTTTGTTCATTCTCACAGTTGGTCAATAGGAAGGGTCAGAGGGTTTCTTTGTGCTGGACTGGCCAGTCTCAGCCTCCAGTGGGCTGATGCTCTTTGAGTCTTTTTGTGAATACCTGGTTTCAAATGTCACAAGGATCACAGAGTGACAGTGTGTTAGGAAGTTGAGAGATATTTAGTCAGAAGAAAACAGAGGTTGGCAGTGCAAAGGTACATTTCTGAAAAATTATAAGGGATAGGATTTATAGTTATTTGGAGAGTAATGAATTGATAGGTGATAGTCAGCATGGTTTTGTGGCAGGTAGGTCGTGCCTTACTAACCTTATTGAGTTTTTTGAGAAAGTGACCAAGGAGGTGGATGGGGGCAAGGCAGTGGACGTGGTATATATGGATTTTAGTAAGGCGTTTGATAAGGTTCACCATGGTAGGCTTCTGCAGAAAATGCAGATGTATGGGATTGGGGGTGATCTAGGAAATTGGATCAGGAATTGGCTAGCGGATAGGAAACAGAGGGTGGTGGTTGATAGTAAATATTCATCATGGAGTGCGGTTACAAGTGGTGTACCTCAGGGATCTGTTTTGGGGCCACTGCTGTTTGTAATATTTATTAATGATCTGGATGAGGGTATAGTTGGGTGGATTAGCAAATTTGCTGATGACACCAAAGTCGGTGGTGTGGTAGACAGTGAGGAAGGGTGTCGTAGTCTGCAGGAAGACTTAGACAGGTTGCAAAGTTGGGCCGAGAGGTGGCGGATGGAGTTTAATGCGGAGAAGTGTGAGGTAATTCACTTTGGTAGGAATAACAGATGTGTTGAGTATAGGGCTAACGGGAGGACTTTGAATAGTGTGGAGGAGCAGAGGGATCTAGGTGTATGTGTGCATAGATCCCTGAAAGTTGGGAATCAAGTAGATAAGGTTGTTAAGAAGGCATATGGTGTCTTGGCGTTTATTGGTAGGGGGATTGAATTTAGGAGTCGTAGCGTTATGTTGCAACTGTACACAACTCTGGTGCGGCCGCACTTGGAGTACTGTGTGCAGTTCTGGTCCCCACATTACAGGAAGGATGTGGAGGCTTTGGAGAGGGTGCAGAGGAGGTTTACCAGGATGTTGCCTGGTATGGAGGGGAGATCCTATGAGGAGAGGCTGAGGGATTTGGGATTGTTTTCGCTGGAAAGGCGGCGGCTAAGAGGGGATCTTATTGAAACATATAAGATGATTAGAGGTTTAGATAGGGTGGATAGTGATAG
Organism: Mustelus asterias; assembly: GCF_964213995.1. NCBI lineage: Eukaryota > Metazoa > Chordata > Chondrichthyes > Carcharhiniformes > Triakidae > Mustelus > Mustelus asterias. Next base: position 151,403 of record NW_027590786.1, read on the forward strand.
CCTTTTTCCTCTGATGGAGAAATCCAGCACGAGGGGGCATGGCTTTAAATTGAGGGGGGGTAGTTATAGAACCGATGTCAGGGGTAGGTTCTTTACCCAGAGGGTGGTGAGGGATTGGAATGCCCTGCCAGCATCAGTAGTAAATGCGCCTAGTTTGGGGGCGTTTAAGAGATCCGTAGATAGGTTCATGGACGAAAAGAAATTGGTTTAGGTTGGAGGGTCACAGTTTTTTTTGTTTTTTTTTTTTTGTTTTTTTTAACTGGTCGGTGCAACATCGTGGGCCGAAGGGCCTGTTCTGCGCTGTAATGTTCTATGTTCTATGTTCTATGTTCTATGAATGGAGGGCTGTGACAAGTGACGTTCCTCAGGGATCAGTGCTGGGACTTTTGCTGTTTGTAATATATATAAATGATTTGGAGGAAAATGTAACTGGTTTGATTGGTAAGTTTGTGGACGACACAAAGGTTGGTGGATTTGCGGATAGCGATGAGGACCGGCAGAGGATACAGCAGGATATGGATCAGTTGGAGACTTGGGCGGAGAGATGGCAGATGAAGTTTAATCCGGACAAATGTGAGGTAATGCATTTTGGAAGGTCTAATACAGATGGGAAATATACAGTAAATGGCAGAACCCTGAAGAGTATTCATAGGCAGAGGCATCTGGGTGTACAGGTACTCAGGTCATTGAAAGTGGCAATGCAGGTGGAGAAGATAATCAAGAAGGCATACGGCATGCTTGCCTTCATCGGCCGGGGCATTGAGTTTAAAAATTGGCAAGTCTTGTTGCAGCTTTATAGAACCTTAGTTAGACCGCACTTGGAATCTAGTGTTCAATTCTGGTCACCACACTACCAGAAGGACGTGGAGGCTTTGGAGAGGGTACGGAAAAATATTTATCAGGATGTTGCCTGGTGTGGAGGGCATTAGTTATCAGGACTGAACATGTGGCTGTGTAACCTGAGGTGTGTAAGAAATATGTCCCAGCCACGCTCTTCCATGATTCAGTGGTCCTGGAGGCAGAACAGAAACTCCTTTACAACTGGGTTTAGAGTCAGGAAGAACAACGGTGAATATTGGAAATGTGATGTCAAGTCAGAGATTGGTGTTAAATTGGGATCTGTTCCAGACTGAGACTCTGAGAATAAATAGAAATGTGGAATGAACATTTGAAATGTTTGTGTGATATTCTTGATCAGACAATAACAACACTCTACATTTTTATTGTCTCTTTAACAGAGTAAATGTGAGAACTGACACTGTTTTCAGATGATGTCATTGATGGGAATATGTTGATGAGAAATAAGAGGCCAAGCCTCTGGAGACACCAGAGGTAAGTGTGGGAATGGGAAGGGAAGATATTAGAAGTGATTCTCTGACTCTGATTGAAGAGAGAAGAACAGTTTTAAAGTTTACTTATTTATTAGTGTCACAAGTAGGCTTACATTAACACTGCAATGAAGTTCCTGTGAAAATCCCCTGGTCGCCACATTCCTGCACCTGTTCGGGTACACTGAGGGAGAATTTAACATGGTCAATGCACCCTAACCAGCACATCTTTTGGACTGTGGGAGGCAACCAGAACATCCGGAGGAAACTCACGCAGACAAGGGGAGAATGTGCAGACTCTGCACAGACAGTGACTCAAGCCAAGAATCATACCCGGGTTTCTGGTGCTTGTGGCAGCAGTGCTAACCACCATACCACCCATATAGATCCAGGAGAGAGTAGCCCGACCCAGCTGCACAACAGTGGAGAGGGATGGAGCAGGATAATGTGGGCGACCTTGTCAAAGGCTGCAAATCGGTCGAGGATGAGAAGGGAGAGTTTATCTTTGTCGCAGTCACATAGGATGACAGTGCGGACTTTGACAAGAGATGTTTCAGTAATGTGGCAAGGCAGAAACCTGATTGAAGAATTCAAATATGGAGTTCTGGGGAAGATGGCCTTGCCTTTTGGGACATGACAAAACATTGTGTGAATGAGGGGGCGGGGCTGGAGGACCAGTGAGAGCGGCTGGTCCTCCAACTAATAGGAGTGAATGAGGGGGCGGGGCTGAGGGTGGGTTGCATTGTGGGGATCTGGAGCATGCGCAGTGCCGATCACTGAGGATTGAGGCGGTTGTGGAAATATTCAGTCCACGCGATAAAACGGGTAAATCAGGAATGAGCGATGGGGCCGGTGGGTGGGCGGGCTTGGAGGCTTCATAAAAATCCCGTGTAGGCCGCAAGTTCCCAATAGGAAGCTCGGATTCGATATTTGAACCGTTGACAACTGCTCGGGCTTTTCCCCCGATTCAGGCCCGGGTGAACGACCGCCATCTTCACAGTGTGCGGCTGAGCGCACGCGCAAACAGAGGGCGCTCCAGGCCCAGCCCCGCCCCTCATTCAGTCTGATTGGTCGGAGGACCAGCCACTCCTGCTCGGTCCTCCAGCCCAGCCCCTCTTCCTATTGGACCGGAGCCGCCGTCAATCAGTCCCCGGGCATTGTGAGCTGGAACGAACCCTTCAGAATCATTGTCAGCTCCCTGGTTTGCAGCTGCGGGGCTTCTCCCTCCCTCCCGGGAACAGGCCCAGGTTAACGGCCCCATCCTGGCTCAGCCACTGGAGGATGGTTCACATCAGGGGATGGGGGAGGGGGACAATAAGTTATACAATCCCGACAGTGCAGAAGGAGGCCATTCGGCCCAGTGAGTCTGCACCGACCACAACCCCATCCCTCACTGTTTGTATGTTCCCACAATTCTGGGAGACGCCAGCCTCAACAGCCTGACCTCAGTTCTGGCAAGACCCAGAGTCGCTGAGCAGAAACTGATAGCCAAGTTTCGCACACATGAGGACGGCCTCAACCGGGATCTTGGGTTCATGTCACACTATCTGTAACCCCCACGACTTGCCTGGGCTTGCAAAATCTCACAAATTGTCCTGTCTGGAGACAATACACATCTCTTTAACCTGTGCTTAACCCTCTCTCCACTCGCATTGTCTGTACCTTTAAGACTTGATTACCTGTAAAGACTCGCATTCCAATCATTATTCTGTAAATTGAGTTTGTGTCTTTTTATGCCCTGTTTGTAATCAGAACTCCCACTCACCTGACGAAGGGGCAGCGCTCCGAAAGCTAGTGGCGTTTGCTACCAAATAAACCTGTTCGACCTTAACCTGGTGTTGTGAGACTTCTTACTGTTTTTACACCAGTCCAACGCCAGTATCTCCACATCATGACATTTAAGGGGACAGTAAATTAATATAGGACAGATATAGGACACTGCGGGCGTGCGGTGGACTGAAAGGATTGAGTATGTGGACTTTAAGAAAGAGGTTGTGCTGGAATCTTTGAATGGCATCAAGATAGATAAGTCGCCGGGTCCGGATGGGATGTACCCCAGGTTACTGTGGGAGGCGAGCGAAGAGATTGCAGAGCCTCTGGCGATGATCTTTGCGTCGTCGATGGAGACGGGAGAGGTGCCGGAGGATTGGAGGATTGCGGATGTGGTTCCTATTTTCAAGAAGGGGAATAGGGATAGCCCAGGTAATTACCGACCGGTGAGTCTAACCTCAGTCGTTGGTAAACTGATGGAGAAGATCCTGAGGGACAGGATATATGAGCATTTAGAGAGGTTTAGTATGCTCAAGAATACTCAGCATGGCTTTGTCAAGGGCAGATCGTGCCTTACGAGCTGGTGGAGTTCTTCGAAAATGTGACTAAACACATTGACGAAGGGAAGGCGGTAGAAGGCGGTGACAAGTGGTGTCCCGCAGGGTTCAGTGTTGGGGCCACAGCTGTTTCTCTTTATATATTAACGATCTAGATGACGGGACTGGGAGCATTCTGGCCAAGTTTGCCGATGATACAAAGATAGGTGGAGGGGCAGGTAGTATTGAGGAGGTGGGGAGGCTGCAGAAAGATTTAGACAGTTTAGGAGAGTGGTCCAAGAAGTGGCTGATGAAATTCAACGTGGGCAAGTGCGAGGTCGTACACTTTGGAAAAAAGAATAGAGGCATGGACTATTTTCTAAACGGTGACAAAATTCATAATGCTAAAGTGCAAAGGGACTTGGGAGTCCTAGTCCAGGATTCTCTAAAGGTAAACTTGCAGGTTGAGTCCGTAATTAAGAAAGCAAATGTAATGCTGTCATTTATCTCAAGAGGCTTGGAATACAAAAGCAGGGATGTACTTCTGAGGCTTTATAAAGCACTGGTTAGGCCCCATTTGGAGTACTGTGAGCAATTTTGGGCCCCACACCTCAGGAAGGACATACTGGCACTGGAGCGGGTCCAGCGGAGATTCACACGGATGATCCCAGGAATGGTAGGCCTGACATACGATGAACGTCTGAGGATCGTGGGATTATATTCATTGGAGTTTAGGAGGTTGAGGGGAGATCTGATAGAAACTTACAAGATAATGAACGGCTTAGATAGGATGGACGTAGGGAAGTTGTTTCCATTAACAGGGGAGACTAGGACGCGGGGGCACAGCCTTAGAATAAAAGGGAGTCACTTTAGAACAGAGATGAGGAGAAATTTCTTCAGCCAGAGAGTGGTGGGTCTGTGGAATTCATTGCCACAGAGGGCTGTGGAGGCCGAGACGTTGAGCGTCTTCAAGACAGAAATTGATAAATTCTTGATTTCTCGAGGAATTAAGGGCTATGGGGAGAGAGCGGGTAAATGGAGTTGAAATCAACCATGATTGAATGGTGGAGTGGACTCGATGGGCCGAATGGCCTTACTTCCGCTCCTATGTCTTATGGTCTTATGTGGTTTATATAGATATTAGCAAGGCGTTCGATAAGGTCCCCCATGCAAGGCTTCTAGAAAAAGTGAGAGGGCATGGGATCCAAGGGGCAGCTGCCCAGTGGATCCAGAAATTGCTTGCCCAAAGGAGGCAGAGAGTGGGTATAGATGGGTCTTTTTCTAAATGGAGGTCGGTCACCAGTGGTGTGCCCCAGGGATCTGTTCTGGGACCCTTGCTGTTTGTCATTTTCATAAATGACCTGGATGAGGAAGCGGAGGGATGGGTTGGTAAGTTTGCCGACAACACGAAGGTTGGTGGGGTTGTGGATAGTCTGGAGGGATGTCAGAAGTTACAGAGGGACATAGATAGGATGCAAGACTGGGCGGACAAGTGGCAGATGGACTTCAACCCAGATAAATGCGTAGTGGTCCATTTTGGCAGGTCAAATGGGATGCAGGAGTACAATATAAAGGGAAAGACTCTTAGTACTGTAGAGGATCAGAAGGACCTTGGGGTCCGGGTCCATGGGACTCTGAAAGCGGCCCCGCAGGTGGAGGAGGTAGTTAAGAAGGCGTATGGTGTGCTGGCCTTTATCAATCGAGGGATTGAGTTTAGGAGTCCGGGGATAATGCTGCAGCTGTATTAGACCCTCGTCAGACCCCACATGGAGTACTATGCTCAGTTCTGGTCGCCTCACTATAGGATGGATGTGGAAAAGATTGAAAGGGTGCAGAGGAGATTTACAAGGATGTTGCCTGGATTGAGTGGCATGCCTTATGAGGATAGGCTGAGGGAGCTTGGTCTTTTCTCTTTGGAGAGACGAAGGATGAGAGGAGACCTATAGAGGTGTATAAGATGTTGAGAGGCATAGATCGGGTGGACTCTCAGAGGCTTTTTCCCAGGGTGGAAATGTCTGCTACAAGAGGACACCAGTTTAGGGTGCTGGGGGGTAGGTACAGGGGAGATGTTAGGGGTAAGTGTTTGACACACTTCTGTTAAAATCCTGGTTGATTTGTACAAATAGAAAATCACTCTCTTTCTCTTCTTCTGCTTCCAATCCTCTCTCCCTCTTCTCCCCTCATAGAGGTCATAATCTTGTGTAGGCTCAGATGGGGGTCAGCTTCCCTTCCCTGAAGGTTATTAATGAGCCAGTTGGGTTTTTAACAATCCAGCAGTTTCCATGCTCACTTTTTCCTTGTGCCAGCCCCAAAAATTGCCATATTTATTCAGCTCAATTTCACAACCTGCCTTTGTGTTTTGTGGATTCTCTCACTTTTTTTTCTGTTTTAAATTCACTTGACAGGGTCTTAGAAGGGGTGGTTTTGCAACAGGGAAACCGGAAACCAAACATCATATCGGGATCTGACAAAGTTGCCCAAATTATTGGAACTGAATATCATCAAATTTTGAACATGGAAAGAAAAAAATCCCTGTTCATACTGGTGGGAAATCGTACATGTGTTCTGTGTGTGGACGAGGCTTCAGCCAATCTTCTGGCCTGTCGAGACACAAGCGTATTCACACTGGTGAGAAACTGTGGAAATGTGGGGACTGTGAGGAGGCATTTGGTTACCCGTCTGAGCTGGAAACTCAGTGACGCATTCAGCTGCTTTATATGTGGGAAGGGATTCACTCGGTCATCAAACTTGCTGACGCACCAGCGAGTTCACACTGGAGAGAAGCTGTTCACCTGCTCCGTGTGTGATTCATCCAACTGGCTGAAACACCAGCGAGTTCATACTGGGGAGAGACCATTCACCTGTTCTGAATGTGGGAGAGGATTCACCCATTTATCCACCTTGCTGAGACACCAGCGAGTTCACATTGACGAGAGACCTTATAAATACCCGGAATGTGGGAAGTGCTATAAAGGTTCCTGGGAACTTACGTCCCCTCAAAGTGTTCACACTGAAGAGAGACTGTTCAGGTGCTCTCACTATGGGACTAGGTTCAGGCAATCATCTCAACTCACTGGACACCAGTGTATTGACACTGGGGAGAGGCCATTCACTTGCTCTGAGTGTGGGAAGGACTTTATGCAGTCATCCACCCATCTGAGACATCAGCGGGTTCACACTAAAGACAGACTTTTCAAAGGTCCAGACTGTGGGAAGTGCTATAAAGGTTCTGAGGAACTGATGTCCCACCAACATCTTCACAATGATGAGAGACCATTCAGGTGCTCTCACTGCGGGACTGGGTTCAGACAATCATCACCCCTCACTGTCCACCAGCGCACTCACATGGGGAGAAACCATTCACCTGCTCCAAGTGTGGGAAGGGATTCATTCAGAAATCTCACTTGCTGAAACACCAACGAGTTCACAAGTAACTACATTGATTGGATTTTCCTGTTAATCTCATCCACGACAACCATCTTCAGTGGAGTCTGTTTCTGTTCATGTGAATAAACTCCAGGCCTGTTACAGTTAATATTGTTGATCAAAGGAAAATAAATCAGTTTTGTCTGAAGCACACAGTGCAGTAAATCTTTTTAATTTCTCATTCATGTTAATTTCTTTGGAAGGGCTCTCCCTCTCTCCTGTCTCCTTCCATCCTCACCTCCAGTAACAAGTGTGAGGAGCTCATGGAGCTTCTTTGTCACTCAGATTGAGACAAATTGATCAACTACCTCTGCTGCTTCCCTTCCTTCCATTAGCTCATTGAGCCAGACTTTATAGAAAGTTCCTCATCCAAGTCCTAACCCCAGGTTTCTCCAGTTTCTATCCTATATCTCACTTATGCCCTCTCAGAGCACATACTGTCTTCTGTTGTATTGACCCTATTCCCACTAAACCACCGAGCACCCACCTTTCCCGTGTTAGCTGATACTGTTTGCAGCTCTCAATCTCTTTTAATCTCTTTTAATTCTGTCCCTCCTCCCTTCAAATTCACCACCATCACCCATCCTAAAAAATCAATCTGTGACCACACCGTTCTCGCCAACAACCGCTCCATCTCATATCACTTTTCTCTCCCAAGTCCCTGAACTCGGAGTCCCTCTGGGATCTATCCATGGCCCCTCCTATCTCTCATCTACATGCTGCCACTATGTTATATCATTCAAAAGCACCATGTTTGTTTTCACATGCACACTGGCAATGCCCAGTTCTATCATAGAGTCCCTGCAGTGCAGAAGGAGGCCATTTGGCCCATCGAGTCTGCACCAACTCTGAGAGAGCATTTTATCAAAATTCATTGATTGTGACAAGGCAAGTTGACAAAGCTGTTTTTTTAAAAAAGCTAATGGGGTCCTCAGTTTATGAATGGAGGTATGGAGTGCAAAGCAGGGAGTTATCCTGAATCTTTATAAATTACTGATTACCCAGCAGTGAGGAAAATTGATCAGGTACACCCTGCATACAAAAAGCAGGACAAATGCTACCCGGCCAATTATTGGTGCATTCAACCTCCCTTGATCATCAGTAAAGTGATGAAAGGGGATATCTGCTGTTAAGTGGCACTTGCTTCAGAAGAAACTACTCACTGATGGTCAGTTTGGGTTCTGCAAGGGTCACTGAGTTCCTGACCTCATTACAGCCTTGGTTCAAACATGGAGAAAAGAGCTGAACTGCCTCATAGAGGTGAAAGTACCTTATTGTATCAGCTGATGTTACTACTGGCAATGTCAGATTCCAGGATGGAAGATGGCTTGATAGATCCTCACTATTATTTTGTTTAGATAGCTGGATGAGCAGACAGAGATTTTTGGTAAACTTTTATTAAACAAGAAAACATTAAGTAGAATTAACTCTCCTTCACCCCAGCAATACCTTGACAGATATAAACAGATTTCTACCATTACACAAGTTACAAACTTTATCTTACACTCAAATATTCTCAGTAAGTTCACAGTCCATGCAAACCAATCGGTGAAATGTGGCCAGACACCCCACACTCTGAAACCAAGTGACAGATGTCACCGAATACAACTTCTCTGGATTTCTCATCATTTCCCCAGATGGTTGTCAAACTGTGAGCCAACTGATCTCACTGAAATTCTGTCTTCCACATGAGCATTTCCAATCCCACACTCTCGAAGATGACACTTTGGAATCTTCTCCTATACAATTCTTTCTATTGGATGCCTTCACCAAGGATCCACCGCCAGGATTTCAACTTCTTTCTGTATTCGTCTGGCCTCGATCTCCATGTGCATTCAAGCTTCCAAACAATCTCTCAGGTACCCAACCACGCTAACAGAACACACTTGTTTCACAGGCTAGATTCAGGTGTCAGCAACTTTTTGATCACCTCGGATCCCAAAAGGCCAGTATACAGGAACAGCAAGTAATTAGGAAAGCTCATAGAATGTTATTGTTCATAGTGAGGGGAAGTGATTACAAAAGTAGGGAGGTTATGCTCCAGTTGTACACACAATTGGTGAGACCACATCTGGAGTGTTGTGCACAGTATTGGTCTCCCTACTTAAGGAAAGATGTAAATGTATTGGAAGCAGTTTTGAGAAGGTTTTCTAGACTAATACCAGGAATAGACAGGTTGTCTGATGAGGAAATGTTGGACAGGGTCAGCTTGTATCCACTAGAGTTTAGAAGAGTAAGAGGTGATTAGATCAAAACCTGAGGGTCTTGACAGGGTGGATGTGGAGAGAATGTTTTCTTTTAATGGAGAATCTAGACCTGGCAGGGGTGGAGCATATGTTTACAAATAAGAGTTTGCTCATCTATGACCAAGATTACTAATGTTTTCTCTAAGAGGGCTGTGAGTCTCTGGAACTCTTCCTCAAAAGACAGTGGAAGCATTGTCTTTGAATAAGTTAAAAGCACAGTCAAATAGAATCTTGATTTATGAGGGACTGAAAAGTTATTAGGAGTAGCCAGGACTGTGGGGTTGAGGCTAAAATCAGATCAGCCATGATCTTATTGAATTGCGGAGCAGGTTGGAGGGACTGAGTAGCCTACTCCGAGTTCATTTGTTCATATATTCTTATGTCTCTTTCCCTGGAAATCTCTCTCTCTCTCTTGGGAATGTGCATCACACAACTTTTCCATTCGCACTGATGATTGAAATCTTTTTGAACAGGGCATCAGTGTTCCTCTGACATTTGATCGCTGATGATAGTCGTGTCCAAATGAACCAAGATATTTCTGACTGAAAATCCTTCCATTCTAATCCCTTGTAAATAAAAACATCTGTCAAAGCAATGAATGTAAGCACAGGATAGAAATTTGAAACTGATATTCTGGTTGTCACATAACCTTCTCCTCCCTTTCTGGAAAGCATTCTTTCTGGTTGTATCACAACTTGATATTGCTCCTGCTCTGTCCAAGACCACAAGAAACTACAAAGGGTCATGAAAGACCAAATCCATCCTGCAAACCAGCCTCCTATCCATTGACTATGTCTACATTTCCCACTGTCTTAGAAAAGCAGCCAGCATAATCAAGGACCCCACGCACCCTGGACATTCTTTCTTCCACCTTCTTCCATCGGGAAAAAGATATAAAGGTCTGAGAACATGTATAACCAAATCGAGAACAGCTTCTTCCCTGAGGCCATCAAACTTTTGAATGGAACTACCTCACATTAAATTGATCTTTCTCTATATCCTAGCTATGACTGTAATACTACATTCTGCACCCTCCTCTTTCCTTCTCTTTGTCAGTAAAACGTACAAGAAACAAACGTCTCACTGTCTACTAATACATGTGACAATAATAAATCAAATCTAATCAAATTTCAAACTTTAAACATCTGCCTCCTCCCTATCAATTGTAAGCCTAATTCTTTTGACCATCCTCCTTATTTTTCCCCAGTTCTCCCCCAAGGACGCTGCTGACTCTGGGGTTCAGTTTCACATTGAGCTATTCCACTCCCCAATATGTCACCCAGGTGTCTAAATTTTTACACCTGAATTTTGCTAAGGCGGCTTCGCTATCAATTCCAGTGACTACCCAGATGTACATCATATCTGGATGGGGTCACTTCGCCTCCTCCCCATCCCATCCATCGCAGTCCCAGGTGTTTGGAGACTGGGCTCCGGCCGAGTAATGGCGGCCGCGGCTCCCACAATCCCCCGCGCTGAGGAAATCGCTCTATTCGCCGGGTGGGACTGCGCATGATGAACCCAGAGAAGTGCTGCGCATGTGCGGAGGATAGCGTTTCCCATTGGCCAACAACTGAGAGCGACCGGGGTCAAAGTGTCTCCCACTCACTTCCGCTGCACCACTGTCTTCATGAGGGGTATTGACCAATGGGACGAATTGGAGGACCGGAAGGACACTGGTCCTCCAGCCAATCAGAGTGCGGGCTTTGTGACAATGCAGATTGGATTTCAGACAGACTGAAACCTCTTCCTACATGTCAGTAAAACACTTTGTTTTCTTCTCTCCTTTTTCTCATTCTGGGGTTAAATTGGGGACTTGCAGCAACTGAAGGGAAAGGAAGTGAATTCAGGGAGGCTGCAGACTCTGGAAAGGTTGGCCCAGGTATCTCTCTCCTTCTTAAAGACATTGCCATCCTTTGCTTCCTCAACTTGTCACATTTATTTGTCTGGTTAAGAGGATGGTCTCTTTCCTAATGTTCACAATTTAAAGGAGTGATTTCCCGAGGAAATAGCTGAAAATTAAGGGGCAGTAAATTAATATAGGACAGCGATGTGTGCAGTCTTGTAATATGGTACAAATTAGATATATTATGCATGGTCCAGTAATAAAGTTCATTTTTTATTATTTTTAGTTTTGTTAATACTGTAACTAAGTAGTTTATTTTCAGTAATCGGGTTATTGTATCACACAAGGAGTCCATTCAGCAACTCAAGTCCATGCTAACTCTCTGTAGAGCCAACCAGTCAGTCCCATTCCCCCTTAAGTTCATAAGATAGAGGAGCATAATTAGGCTATTTGGCCCATTGAGTCCGCTCCGCCATTCAATCATGGCTGATATGCTCCGCATCCCGTCTGTATCCCTGTTCCCCTGCCAGTCTATTTTGACTGCCCATCTAATTTCATTTTGAAATATTGAATGTATCAAAATGCACCATCCTCATAGCCAAACAATTGATATTCAAGAATGTTCACTGTTGAAATAATGTTCTATCTCATAGCCTTGCTGTACTTCTATTTATTAAACTGGTCCCCTATGTTACATACATTTTACTTCACTAAGTATATTTAGGTATTTAGACGAGCAACCTGCATGAAGATATCTCAGTGCTGGAGAAGAAGCAGTGAGTATGGATTTGTTGATCAGCATGAATCAACACCTTCAGGAGAATTGGAAGGGTGTATTATACATACAGCAGAGTGAGGATACAGGGATAGGGTGTGGGATGGAGATGTACAGATTCAGAGGAACGAGAAAGGAAGAAATGTTCCACAGAAACTAGAATTGTCTATTCTGAATTTCTGTTTGATACTGACAGTGATGACTTTTGTAAACTCATTTTACAGGAAGTTATAAGGGGAAGATTTGCTGCCAGCGATCTCAAAACATGTTAAGGCTTAATAGAGTCACTCAAATTATCAGAACCTGAATATCATCAGACCTTGAATCTAGAAGAAGAAATATTTATCTGTTTTTTCTGTCACATCAGTGTGACTGGAAAGGCACCAAGAAACACAGAGCTGAGTGAGAGTGTCCAGTACACTGACTGTCAAAAGACCACTGACACAGACTGCAAAAATATTACATCATTTACAGCGGGGACAGACAGTGCACATGCTCTCTGTGTGGATGAGGATTTAACTGATTGTTAAACCTGGAAAGACACAAGGACATCCACACCATGGAGAAACCGGGGAAAGATGAGGATTGTGGTAAGGAATTCCATATCCTGTCTGTACTGCAAACTCATCAACATATTCACACTGGGGAGAGTCTGTTCCCCTGCTCCAAGTGTGGGGAAGGAGACTGCTCCCCATCTGCCCTGAAGATTCATCAATGCAGCCACACTGGGGAGAGGCCCTTCATCTGCTCTGAGTGTGGGAAGGGTTTTCTCCAGGCAGCCGACCTGTGGAATCACCAAGCAGTTCACAGTAGGGAGAGGCCGTACACCTGCTCTGAGTGTGGGAAGGGATTCACTCAGTTATCCCACCTGCTGACACACCAGCAAGTTCACACTGGGGAAAAACCGTTCAACTGCTCTGAGTGTGGGAAGCAATTCAATCATTCATCTGAACTTTTGAATCACCAACAAATCCACACTGGAGAGCGACCATTCACCTGCTCCGACTGTGGAAAGGGTTTCACTCAGTCATCTCACCTGCAGATACACCAGCGAGCCCACACTAAGGAGAGGCCTTTCAACTGCTCTGAGTGCGGGAAGTGTTTTATTCAATTATCACACCTAGTGACTCACCAGGAAGTCCACAGGAGGGAGAGGCCGTTCCCCTGCTCCGAGTGTGGGAAGCGTTTTATTCAGTTATCACATCTAGTGACACACAAAGGAACACACACAAGGGAGAGGCCATTCAGCTGCCCCGAATGTGGGAAACGTTTTATCCAATCGTCACACCTAATGTCACACCAGGGAGTTCACAGCAGGGAGAGGCCATTCGTCTGCTCCGAGTGTGGGAGGCGTTTTATTCAATCATCCCACCTAGTGTCACATCAGGAGGTTCACACCAGGGAGAGGCCATTTACCTGTTCCGAGTGTGGCAGGGGATTCATTCAGTTATCCGACCTGCAGAATCACCAGCAAGTTCACACCGGGGAGAGGCCATTCACCTGCTCTGAGTGTGGGAAGGGATTCACTCGTTCAGCTCACCTGCAGGCACACCGACGTGTTCACACCAGGGAGAGACCATTCACCTGCTCTGAGTGTGGGAAAGGATTCGCTCTTTCGTCTTATCTGCAGAGTCACCAGCAAGTTCACACTGGAGAGAGGCCGTTTATCTGCTCTGAGTGTGGAAAGGGATTCATTCAGTCATCCCACCTGCAGACACACCAACGAGTTCACAAGGATTCACAAAGGGATTCACTCAGTCATCCCTCCTGCTGAGACACCAGTAAGCTCACAAGTGATGACAGAGGTTGGATTCTGCTGTTATTGCTGCTGTTAATCACATCCAGGACTTAACTATGTTCATTTTGACAGTCGGTGAAGTGGGAGGGTCGGAGGGTTTCTTTCTGCTGGTCTGGCCGGTCTCACAACTTTGATTCCAGTGGGCTGATGCTCTTTGAGCCTGGGAGAGCACATTTCCACTGAAATGGTCCATAAAAACTGATGAAGGACATTTATTTACGCCAGGAGAGTAAATAGTGTTTTCCCCCTACTACATGCAGCTCTAAAATAAACGCAGAAAGAACTGGAAAAATGCAGCAGGTCTGGCAGCATCTGTGGAGAAAAACATTGTAGAACAGAAGCAAAAGGCGAGGTGATGGTTGTTGTAAAGAAGTAAGTGTTCAGGACAGAATAATGAACATCTCTGTCTGAAATAAAAAAACATGAAAACAAGTTCAGGGGGAGATATGGGGCTGTTTGTCCAGCTTGTGTTGGGCTTCTCCGGCTTCTCCGGAACATTGCAGCAGGCCGAGGACAGAAATGTGAGTGTGAGAGCAAGGTGGTGAATTCTAATGGCAAGCAAGCGGAAGGTCAGGGTCATGCTTGTGGACTGAGCGGAGGTGTTCCACAAAGAGGGCAGGGAACAGGCTGCAGGTGAATTAAAGAGAAACCATTTGTGTCCAGAACATTGTGAAGATCCTTTTACTCTGGTTGTCTTTGATCCTCAAGTCATTTTCTGTTTGTTTTAACCATGTTCTGTTTCATTGATAAACTTTTATCAGTAAAAATATTTGATTGTTCTGGACTTTTCCTGATGAGATTGATGCACTTTAGGGAAAGTGGGTGAGAGGGGTTGGCAGGCTCTTTAACAGAAAGTGATCCCTCTAAGGTAATTGGCAAAGGGGCCAGAGGGGGAGATGAGATTTTATTTTATTTTTTTGACACAGCGAGTTGTTCTGATCTGCCTGAAAGCAGATTCAATAGTATCTTTCCAAAGGTAAAGACTTGAAAGGGAAGAATTTGCAGGGCTGTGGGGAAAGAACAGAGCAGTTGGATGAATCAGAGAGTCCTTTCAAAGAGATAGCAGGGCACAATGGGCTGAATGGACTCCTCCTGCAGCCTGTCAATCTCAGCCTCCTGCTTCTGTGCAGGTTAAAAGGGACAGATTTCAGTGCAGCCTCTTCCCTGTATCTGTATTTAAAGAGACAGGTTTCTCTTTAGCTCTGAGTGACCGATATAACAATTGGTTGGAGGCCCATTTCCCACTCAGTCCTCCAGCACCTTCCTGTCTCTCTATTAGTGCGACGCCCAGGGCAGTTTCCCAACTGGAGCGCAGGCCCCGTTATTCTCAGCTAAATTCAGCCCTCAGCTCCGTCACCTGGCTGTCATTGACACGAGCAATAGAGAGACAGAAAGGTGTCCCAGGCTCAAATGGGAAGTCGAAACGTGTGGCTTTAAATGAACTGTTAGAATCTCTTATGATCAACAATTAAAAAAAGAATTCTAAACCCAGTGAGTAAATTAAAGAATCACATGACAAAACTTCAAGTTTTCTGATGTTTACTCCAACAAACTGGAGGCAACAATGATTAAACACTTTTTTATCGGGAACATCGCCCTTAAACTGTACAATTAAACTTTGCCCTTTTACTCTTAACACCATTAAATATCCACTCAATGGATATATTTTACTTTGCCTTGGAATGTTGACACTCTTTCTCCAAAAACCAGCCCAAAGTGATTCTTTACTCCTCAAGGGTTTATTTCCATTGTTTTCCTTTTCCAGTTTGGCAACCTTTAATCCCAGAACTGTCCTTCACAGTGATGGTTCTCCTGGACATTTTCCCACTAACACAAGCAAGGTGAATCTTCCAGCCTTGTTTCACAATCCTCAGGAATTTGTGACCAACATTCAACATCGGAGCAGAAGTCGGCCATTTGGCCCTTTGAGTCGGCTCCACCATTTATTTAGATCATGGCTGATCTGTCTGTGTTGCGTTCTCGTGCTATACCCGATACTTTTGATGCCCTTATCCAACAAGAATTAGTATAAAGGCAAAATTCTGCTGTTGTTGGAATCTGAAACAAAAACAGAAAATGCTGGACAATCTCAGCAAGTCTGACAGCATCTGGAGAGAGAGAATAGAGACAACATTTTGAGACAGGATTACTCTTTGTCAGAGATGAAGACAAGAAAAATCGGACAAAATTTATCCTGTGAGGGTCAAGAATTGGGAAGCAATCTATTAAACCTCCTCTGAACCACTTTCAATGCATTTGTATCATTTCTTAAATAGCAGACAAAGCTGCACCGAGTATTCAAGATGCAGTCTCAGTAACACCCTGTATAACTGAAGCAGAACATCTTTACTTCCATGTTCAATTTCTCTCGTAATAGAACAAAGAAAATTACAGCACAGGAACAGGCCCTTCGGCCCTCCAAGCCTGCACCAACCATGCTGCCCGACTTAACTAAAAACCCCTACCCTTCCGGAGACCATATCACTCTATTCCCATCCTATTCATGTCCTTGTCAAGACGCCCCTTAAAAGTCACTACCATATCCGCTTCCACTACCTCCCCCGACAACGAGTTCCAGGCACCCACTACTCTCTCTGTAAAAAATCTGCTTTGTACATCTCCTTTAAACCTTGCACCTTAAACCTATGCCCCCAAGTAATTGACTCTTCCACCCTGGGAAAAAGCTTCTAACTATCCGCTCTGTCCATGCCCTCATAATCTTGTAGACTTCTATCAGGTCTCCCCTCAACCTCCGTCGCTCCAATGATAACAAACCAAGTTGCTCCAACCTCTCCTCATAGCTAATGCCCTCCATACTAGGCAACATCCTGGTAAATCCTTTCTGTACCCTCTCCAAAGCCTCCATATTCTTCTGGTGGTATGGCGACCAGAATTCAACACTATATTCCAAGTGCGGCCTAACTAAGGTCTATAAAGCTGCAGCATGACTTGCCAATTTTTAAACTCAATACCCCGGCCGATGAAGGCAAGCATGCCGTATGCCTTCTTGACTACCTTCTCCACCTGCATTGCCACTTTCAATGAACTGCGTACCTGTACACCCAGATCCCTTTGCCTATCAATACTCTAAAGTGTTCTGCCATTTACTGTATATTTCCTATCTGTATTAGACCTTCCAAAATGCATTACCTCACATTTGTCTGGAATAATAAAGGATAACATTCCATTTGTCAGAACTTTGATTTATTTGAACTAAGATTTATGGGTGTTCTCTTGTTTACAATAACCTCCCCAATCGTAAATCACACCAGGTTCCAGTGTCTTGACCATGTGGCAAGAAAGAACACTTTAAATCGTGAATTCAGAAAGTTTATTAATCATTAAAAATTTAACAAGTCAGAAAGATAAAAAAACAGATTGTTGATTAACAGTTAATAGAGAAAGTTTAACATTAACAATTGAACAGACTTTTCTCCATCCCTCTCAGACCAGGACATGAAGTGACTGCTCCAAAAACATGGATAACTTGTAAAACCAACAGCTCTCCACACCTCTCTGTAAACATCTCTCCCTCCACCTCTCTCTACCAAATTGCCTTCTCAAGACAACTTTTTTATACTTTAAAAATGTCAAAAGCCCATCTTAGCCAATTCCCATAAATCTTCAATTATAAACTAAGATAGACACGAGTTTCCGGGCGATTTAAAAACAAATGAACTGTCTTGCTGAAAGGGTTAACTTTTCTGCAGAGCCTAAAGGGGTGGGGAGTGAGCAGAAAAAACTTGACACAGAGTTATGTCACTTCACACAAGTTTGAAAAACTTCCTGAACAAAAAACAAACTTGATTTTAAACTTCATCCATTAATTTTTTTTGTTATATTCATCAACCTAATTATTTTAATTTGATCAGTTATTGTTAGGGATGGGTAACTTCTATTCTTTATAAACTGGTTCACTCATTTTGTTAATTCTACATGGGCTCAGAGAATCAGAACCCAGCCTTTATCATCCTTATCCTTTTTCTCCCTTTTCCACCACTCCCTCTGTTTTGCGGGAGGCTCGTGGGGATTCCAATCAGAACTAATCATTTTATCATAAAAGTAAAATACTGCGGATGCTGGAATCTGAAACAAAAACAGAAAATGCTGGAAAATCTCAGCAGGTCTGACAGTATCTGTGGAGAGAGAATAGAGCCAATGTTTTGAGTCTGGATGACCCTTCATAAGAGCTCTTATGAAGTGTCATCCAGACTCGAAAGATTGGCTCTATTCTCTAATCATTTTAATCGATAAGTTTCTTGTTCTTAGTTTCCAAATGGCAGGTAAGAGACCTGTCCAGTCCCCACTTGAGCTCTGATTTTTCACTGACCATGCTTGGGTAGGATTATAACCATTAGAATCTACTCTCAGAGGTCTGCTTTTCAGTCCAGTGCTACTTGGAGTATACCGTCACTTCACCGACTATCAGGTCACAAGTCCCTCACAGTTCTTATCACAAATTTATGATAAAATAATTTAAACATGCCTGAGAACGCTTCTTAACTTCTTAGTCAGCTTCCTACCCCCGTTTGTTGATTAGTCAGACCCCATTTTTACAGATTCCAGGATCTCAGCTGCTGAACACCAGCCGGTCCTGCAATAATCTCATAGAATCTCGACAGTGCAGAAGGAGGCCATTCGGCCCATCAAGTCTGCACCAACCACAATCCCACCGACCCTATCCCCATTACCCCATGCATTTACCCCAGCTAGTCCCCCTGACACGAAGGGGCAATTTAGCATAGCCAATCCACCTAACCCGCACTTCTTTGGACTGTGGGAGGAAACTGGAGCACCCAGAGGAAACCTACACAGACATGGGGAGAATGTGCAAACTCCACACAGACAGTGGCCCAAGCTGGGAATTGAACTCGGGTCCCTGGCACTGTGAGGCAGCAGTGCTAACCACTATGCCACATGCCGCCCCAGTTTAATTCTAAGTCATTCTGAGTAAATATTCTCACCAGCTCCTCTGTTGGGGCCCTGCTAAGCAGCTTTAATGGTCTGTGATTGCAGAAACTGAGCAGTCACAGAAATGTGGTCAAGATAGTCCAGTCCCAGAATGCCTCACATTCAATCTGCTGTCCTTCAATTATAACAGAATATGTGGCTGTATGTAGCTGCCTCGGCCGTGGAAAACCCCAACACTGCTTTCCTGAACTGCTACAATGCCTGAGGTGTAAGTACACCCACAGTGCTGTTAGGGAGGGATTTCCAGCTACACATTCCAGACTTTCACTGGACTGTAGGTGGATACCAGATTGATATATTCCATTCAACCACACCCAAGGTGAGTTGTTCCAATTCCTTTATTGTCCAGGACAATATATTCACAGTATCTTTCAAACAGAAATTAAACATTCCCATTTGATTTCAGGTATTAACATATTCTGTTAGTTTGTTCTTTATTGTCAATGTCAGGCTGGGGTTGTTCCCCTTGGAGCAAAGGAGGTTGAGGGGAGATTTGATAGAGGTGGACAAGATTCTGACAGGTTTAGATAAGGTGGACAAAGAAAAGCTGTTCCCATTAGCTGATGGGACATGGACGAGGGGGACACAGATTTCAAGTTTCAGGTCAAAGATGTTGGGGGGGATGTGAGGAAGAATATTGTGATGCAGCGAATGGTAATGACCTGGAACTCGCTGCCTACAAGGGTGGAGGAAGTGGAGACAATAAACAATTACAAAGGAAATTGGATGGGCATCTGGGGGAGTTTCAAACAGAAATGCTGACTAAATATCTCTGAACTTCCTCACACCCTGTCACTCTGTGATCCTTGTGAAATTTAAAACAAGGTATTCGTAACAAGACTCAAAGAGCATCAGCCCACTGGAGGAAAAGTCATGAGACCAGCCAGTCCAGCAGAAAGAAACCCTCCGACCCTCCCCATTGACTAACTGTGAGAATGAACAAAATGCAGTCCTGGATGTAACTGAGAGCAGAAACAATAACAGCAGAATCCAACCCCTGTGAACTTGTTGGTGCCTCAGCAGCTGTGATGAAATTCTGAACACTTTTTATACACTGAGCAGGTGGACAGTTTCTCCCCAGTGTAACTTCACTGATGTCTCTCAACAGGTGGGATAACTGAGTGAATTCCTTCCCACACTGAGAGCAGGTGAATGGTCTCTCCCCATGTGAATTTGCTGGTGTCTCTGCAGGTTGGATAACTGACTGAAACCCTTCCCACACTGAGAGCAGGTAAATGGCCTCTCCCCAGTGTGAACTCGCTGGTGTCTCCGCAGGTGGGATGACTGAGTGAATCTCTTCCCACACTGTGAGCAGGTGAACGGCCTCTCTCCAGTGTGAATTTGCTGGTGTTTCTGCTGGGTGGATAACTGACTGAAACCCTTCCCACACTGAGAGCAGGTAAATGGCCTCTCCCCAGTGTGAACTCGCTGGTGTGTCCGCAGCTCGGATGACCGAGTGAATCTCTTCTCACACTGAGAGCAGGTGAATGGCCTCTCCCCAGTGTGAACTCGCTGGTGTGTCTGCAGGTCGGATGACCGAGTGAATCCCTTCCCACACTGAGAGCAGGTGAATGGCCTCTCCCCAGTGTGAACTCGCTGGTGTCTCTGCAGGTCGGATGAGCGAGTAAATCCCTTCCCACACTGAGAGCAGGTGAATGGCCTCTCCCCGGTGTGAACGTGCTGATGTGTCCGCAGGTCGGATGACCGAGTGAATCTCTTCCCACAACGAGAGCAGATGAATGGCCTCTCCCCAGTATGAATTCGCATGTGTGTCCATAGATTGGATAACTGGTTGAATCCCTTCCTACACCGAGAGCAGGTGAACGGCCTCTCCCCAGTGTGAATTCGCTGGTGTCTCTGCAAAGTGGATAACACAGTGAATCCCTTTCCACACTGAGAGCAGGTGAACGGTCTCTCTCCGGTGTGAACTCGCTTGTGTGACTGCAGGCTGGGCAACAGAGCGAATCCCTCCCCACACTGAGAGCAGATGAATGGCCTCTCCCCAGTGTGGCTGTGCCGATGAGCATCCAGCAGAGAGGGGGCTCTGTATCTCTTTCCACAGTCTGCACATTTCCATGGTTTCTCCATGGTGCAGGTGTCCTTGCCTCTCCCTTGGGTGGCCAATCAGTTGAAGCCTTGTCCACACACAGAACATGGGTACCGTCTCTCCCTGCTGTGAATGGTGATATTTATTCAGGCTGTGTAACTGGTTAAAGCTCTTTAGTCAGTGCACTGGAACACACTCACTCGGGTGTGGCAGTGTGTTGCTGCTTTTCCACTCACTGATGGCCGAAGTCTTTTCAAATCGAAGTGGAAGGTTCAATCTGACGCTCAGTGGCCAACTTCCGCATTGAGACGTCACAATGGAGCGCTGCCTGAATCAGCCAATAGGAATTACTCGGCTCCGCAGTGACGTGTCGGCGTTCCATGGCGCAGGCCCGGCTCGCGGACCCGGGAGCCCCGCCCCCGCCCATTGTTCCCCCTCCCCTTGCACCTCCTCCAGC
The DNA here is from genome assembly GCF_964213995.1 of Mustelus asterias. Lineage (NCBI taxonomy): Eukaryota > Metazoa > Chordata > Chondrichthyes > Carcharhiniformes > Triakidae > Mustelus > Mustelus asterias. Next base: position 172,600 of record NW_027590786.1, read on the forward strand.
CACGGTTTCCAGGCAACCGGCTGGCGGCTCCGGCCAGAGCGAGAAGCCGCTCGGTGATCTCCCCCTCCCCCCTCTCTCTCCTGCGGCTCCAAAAAGAGATCGAGAGCGACCGCTGGCGGCAGCCGCACTGCGCCTGCTCCGGACAGCTCAGCTCAGCAGCGCTCTCTGCGCCTGCTCCGGACAGCTGGGCTCAGCAGCGCTCTCTGCACCTGCTCCGGACAGCTGGGCTCAGCGCTCTCTGCGCCTGCTCCGGACAGCTCGGCTCAGCAGCGCTCTCTGCGCCTGCTCCGGACAGCTGGGCTCAGCAGCGCTCTCTGCACCTGCTCCGGACAGCTGGGCTCAGCGCTCTCTGCGCCTGCTCCGGACAGCTCGGCTCAGCAGCGCTCTCTGCGCCTGCTCCGGACAGCTGGGCTCAGCAGCGCTCTCTGCACCTGCTCCGGACAGCTGGGCTCAGCGCTCTCTGCGCCTGCTCCGGACAGCTCGGCTCAGCAGCGCTCTCTGCGCCTGCGCGCTGGGCTGCCAGCTGAGGGAGTGGGGGAGGAGACTTTGCAAAATCTCTTCCCATCATTTTCTTCCAAGTCCCGCAGTTTGATTTGAAACAGAACAGTTTCTGTTTGTAGCTTCACCACAGACTCAAACTTCACACACAGACTCAAACTTCACACACAGACTCAAACTTCACACACAGACTCAAACTTCATCCTCTGGACAACATCTGTGAGGAAAACACTTTCTTTCTCCCCCTGGGAAATACAGAGACAGAGAAATTCTCTGAACAAAAGAACAAAGAACAATACAGCACAGGAACAGGCCCTTCGGCCCTCCAAGGCCGCGCCGCTCCCCGGTCCAGGATTGAATCCTGAATCCAGGATCCCCGCCCAATTTTCCAGCCTATCTACATACTAATATCCTATCCCCGAGCTGTCCCTCACAGCTATGATGCTTTGTTCATCACAACCTATTAACTCACCCCCACCCCCCCATTCCAGACCATGTGATCTCCAGGGAGAGGCGAAAACCCAGAGTGAAAACCCCAGGGCCAATATGGGGAAAAAAAAATCTGGGAAATTCCTCTCCGACCCCCTGAGGCGATCGAAACGAGTCCAGGAGATCACACTGGCCCTGATCGGAAAATGCTTCCCAACCCTATTCATTTCTACTTCCACGAACACCATCTGAATTCCCTGCCCCCGAGACAGGTTCCCAACTATCCGCAGTCTCACTCTGTACTGGCACCAGCAAGATGATCATAGAATGAAGCCTTGAAACGAGAAACAAAGAACAATTAGCCCGCGCCGCTCCCTGGTCCAAACTAGACCACTCTTTTGTATCCCTCCATTCCCACTCCGTTCATATACCTGTCTCGATAAGTCTTAAACGTTCCCAGTGTGTCCGCCTCCACCACCTTGCCCGGCAACCCATTCCAGGCCCCCACGACCCTCTGTGTAAAATATGTCCTTCTGATATCTGTGTTAAACCTCCCCCCCTTCACCTTGAACCTATGACCCCTCGTGAACGTCACCACCGACCCGGGGAAAAGCTTCCCACCGTTCACCCTATCTATGCCTTTCATAATGTTATACACCTCTATTAAGTCTCCCCTCATCCTCCGTCTTTCCAAGGAGAACAACCCCAGTTTCCCCAATCTCTCCTCATAACCAAGCCCCTCCATACCAGGCAACATCCTGGTAAACCTCCTCTGTACTCTCTCCAAAGCCTCCACGTCCTTCTGGTAGTGTGGCGACCAGAACTGGACGCAGTATTCCAAATGCGGCCGAACCAACGTTCTATACATCTGCAACATCTGCAACGTCAGCACGGATCTGTCGATTAGGATGAATCAGCACCCTCATGACAATGTCTATTTCAGGTCCAGCAAAGTGAGAATGGAGGGAGAGTGTTTGGGATGGAGATTTACAAATTTTCAAGAATGAGAGGAAAGAATGTTCCACAGAAACTAGAATTGTCTGTTCTGAGTTTTTATCCTGGACTGGCAGCAATGATTTTTGTGAATTTCTTTCACAGGCTATTAGAAGGGGAGAATTTACGGACACAAATCTCAACAAACATGACGTTAGGATCTGACAGAGTCACCCGATTATCAGGATCTGAATACCATCGGCATTTGAAACTAGAATGGAAAATGTTTGTCTGTTCCTTCAAACTGTTTAAACATCAGTGTGACTGGAAAATCACTGAGACACATCCACTCGAGTGAGAGTATTCCAGTGAACTGACTGTGGAAAGAGCTTTAACCAGTTACACAGCCTGGAAAAGATCGAAGGATTCACAGTGAGGAGAGAGACCATGTATGTGTTAACTGTGGGGTCAAATCTTCATCTGAACCTGGAGATGTACAAAGACACTCAGACCATGGAAATGTAGGGACTGTGGGAAGGGATTCAATTGTCCCTCGAAGCTGGAATCCCTTCGATGCAGCCACACTGTGGAGACACCGTTCACCCACTCTGAGTTTGGAAGGGGATTTCGTGATTCATCCACCCTGAGGAATCACCAGCGACTTCACATCAGGGAGAGGCCATTCACCTGCTCTGAGTGTGGGAAGAAATTCAGCGATTCGTCTGCCCTGCTGACACACCAGCGGGTTCACAATGGGGAGAGACCATTCACCTGTTGTGTGTGTGGAAAGGGATTCACTCAGTCATCTACCCTGCAGAACCACCAGCGATTTCACACGGGTGAGGGACTGTTCCCCTGCTCAGAGCGTGGGAAGGGATTCACTCACTCATCCCTCCCGCTGACAAACCAACGCATTCACACTGGGCCGAGGCCATTCATCTGCTCCGAGTGTGGGAAGGGATTCACTCAATTATCTAGTCTGCTGAGACACAAAGGATTACACACTGGGGAAAGGCCATTCATCTGATGTGTGTGTGGGAAGTGACTCAGTGAATCATCCAGTCTGCTGGAATACTGAGGCTCCTCCCCCAATAAGAAACCTGTTCAATGCTCTGACTGTGGGAGCTGCTTTAAAACCTTCGCCTACCTGAGGGTCGACCAGCGCATTCACACTGAGGAGACCCCGTTCTGGCGCTCTCACTGTGCAAAGAGGTTTAGAACATCATCTGACCTACTGAAACATCAGGGAATTCACACTGGGGAGAGACCCTGATAATTCCCACTCACTTTCAGCGATTTATCATAAAACCTACCAGATTGGAAGCTTCTGCCTGAAATTTTATTTTCCCTTAGTTTCCAAACTGAGACCATTCACCTGCTCAGTGTGTGGGAAAGGATTCACTTGTTCACCCAAGCTGCTGAGACACCATGGCACTCACACCCATTAGTGATCTTTCGGATGCTCTGACTGTGGCTGTTAATTATATCAATAGAGGTGAAGTTTATTCAGATGGAGGGCACTGATTAGATAGTTAGAATGAGCAGGTAAAAAGTGGGACTCACTAATATAGCTTGGAGTCAGAGTTGAACCTGTAATGTTTGATTCTGTGAACAAATCTAGACCAAATAAAGATTGACTCCACCCCAAGGCTGTCAGGATTATAACATGGTAACAGAAAATGCTTGTCTCATGGTGAAGGTTGGAAACTAAAAGAAAGTATATTTCAGACGGAAGCTTCCAATCCCAGCAGCTTTTGTGAGAAATGACTGAAAGGCAGTGGGAATTGTCAGGGTCTGATTACCTGCTGATGCTCTCGGAGTCTGAACCATACAACCAGTGGAAGAATGAAGTGGCGATGTGGACACGGGTTACATCCCGATCAAGGAGGAAACAAGATCTGGCCTTGGCATTGTCACTTCCTAACACAAGGAAAATCAACAACAAAGCATTTTCTGATCAGCCAAACTGCAAGTTGATAACTGCACTGGCACGGATGATTCATGTAAAGAATTCACTTCAGGTGGTTGGAGGGTAGAATCCCTGTCAATTGGTCTATGGGAGAAATCCCTAATTCCCCTCTGTGCCGGGCGATCGCCCTCCTGCTTTAAAGGGATACAATTAGTTCCATTTTCAGTCATCAATTATCTGATTGTTCCATGAAAAGAATTGCTCGAAGCAACAAATTATTGGAGATACCAGAAGAGGGTTTCTTCATGTGTAACGTTTGGACTGAAGAAGAAAAACCATCTTTTTCTTCGATCTGTTTTGAAACACTGTTTGTGTGAATTTTTGCGATCCCGGTCAGGACTGTTAACGTTTGCAGAGAAATTCGAACACCCAGTGATTAACTGAAAGAATTACAT